>NW_024721858.1:70000-190000 GCF_018991925.1 Homarus americanus | reverse complement strand
GAAGCAGGCAGAACAGGGTGATTCACATGACGTCAGTGTGTGGGCATGCTGAGAGCTCCTGTAGAAGTTCTGACGCAGTGTGGGAGGTATGGCGGTGGTGGTGCCTGCTTACTGTTACACACACACACACACACACACACACACACACACACACACACACACACGCAGTTACCCCAAATAGCTTCAAGTATCCCCCAAGGTGAGTATCCCACTGTCATCTTGTACGATCATAAATAAGAAAATATTTGTAAAAAAAAAAAGAAATCACCTTTTATCACCTATAATTTAACTCTTTATTTTCATGTAGTGATAAATAAGTAGCGTTAATGTGGAGGCAATTTGTTTTTTTTGTAGTTTGATATAAATACGGAAGGTAATTAGCAGATGTTGACAGGTGTGTGATAAGAAGGTGAAACAACATCAGTCAGAGGGTTGAGTGTCAAACAAGGCCCTCACCAGGTGTTCATGTAGTTATATCCACATAATACAGACACATTGAGACCTAAGTGCCTGGATTTAAGGTCAATTGACACAAAGTCGACCCATAACATAACAACACAATGTCTTTACCATTTGAAACAAGTTACCTTAAATAAATTCAACTTACAACTCAAAATTACAACTCAAAATTACAACTCAAATTACAACTTTGTATAAGACTTCACACACTCACTATCACTGTTGCCACAACCCGGACACCATCAACAAGGTGAAGCTAAGGCTATTGTTATTTAAAGGTGTTGGGTATTATATTATTTTGGTCTGGTACATTGCAAGACGTTGGGTCGTGTCGGTGAGTTGTACCGCCTAAATGGTTGTGATTATTATTATTATTATTATTATTATTATTATTATTATTATTATTATTATTATTATTATTATTATTATTATTTGTTTTAATTTTTACTATGATTATTAATTTATTATTGTTGTAAGGAGTAGTAATAGTAATGATGATGGTGATGATGATGATGATGATGATGATGATGATTGATGATGATGATTATGATGATGATGATGATTGATGATGATGATGATGATGATTCTCGTGTGGATGAATAACCTGACGTAATATTCTACATAACTCTCCCTCCCTCCTCCCCAATCTCTACCTGACCCTCCCTTCTTACCCTTCTTCTTCCCCTGTTAACCTTCCTCCCTCCCTCTTAACCTTCCCTCCTCCTCTTATCATTCCTCCCTCCCTCTCTCTCTTAACCTTCCTCCACCTTCTCTTCCTCCCTCCCACCTTTCCTCATCTCTTACCCTCCCCCCCTCCCTCCTACCCACCTTCCCTCACTCCCTCCCTCCCTCCCTCCCTCACCCAGGAACAGGATGGAACTGGTACACCCCTCCAATGACAACCCCCTGACAACCATACTGTGAGGAGCCACCCTATACCTCCTTCTTCCTTTACCATTCCTCCTGTTCTTCCCTTCATCACTCCTCCTTCTTCCTTTACCATTCCTCCTGTTCTTCCCTTCATCACTCCTCATCCACCCATTCCCATAATATGACGTCATAATGGTGCACGAGAAAGTGTTTGCTTCTTTATGGTCATCTTGTTATATTGTGACGCCATATTTTGTGTTATGACGTCATCCTGCCTTTCTGTGACGTCATTCCCTGTACTATGACGTCACCCTGCCTTTCTGTGACGTCATTCCCTGTACTATGACGTCACCCTGGCACTCCGATGGGTGAGGTCACTTTAAGTACGCCACAGCCTCGTCCTCCTCCTGTTTCTAATCAAGAATGCGCCAAAGGTCACATGCAGCACTAATGAGTGACGTCACTATGCCATGGCGTCATTACAAGGCTACCTAATGGCGTCATTGATATATTATAAGGTCTCTAAATATTATCTCTTAACTGGCACTATCTCAGCTGGCACTATCTCAGCTGGCACTATCTCTCAGCTGGCACTATCTCTCAGCTGGCACTATCTCTCAGCTGGCACTATCTCAGCTGGCACTATCTCTCAGCTGGCACTATCTCTCAGCTGGCACTATCTCCCCCGACTCCTTCACGAGGTTAAGGTGTGCATGAGGGTGTTATCGGTAAGCCTTGACGGGATGTGAGAGAACTTGTTGGGTCATGTGATACGCCTCCTACCTGTAGGTGCCTCCTACCTGTAGGTGCATCCTCTTACGCTTCGTGACATTGAATCTTAGCAGGTACGTTGTTATTGTCATAATAGGGCCGACCTTAGGAGGTGCGGGGCCCAATTGGGAACAATTTTACTTTTACTTTTACTTTTATCCTCTTCGCCACTGATCGGCTTGTTAGCCGCTTGGGCGATCGGTCACGTCTCTGTCACGCACTGTTGGCAAGTACTCGGCATGCACCGGCTCCTGATCGTACCTGAACCCGCTCCAGTGTTGGTCAAGTCTTGTCTTGAAAGAGCTCACACTGGTGCCGTCACAACACTCTGGTAGATTGTTCCAAGAGTTTCCAACTCACCCGAAAAAGTTTGCCTTCACAGTTTTCTGGACTTGCGCTTCTTCAATCTTGAGCTGTGACCTTTAGGCGAGCGTCCGCCAGCTCCAAGTGACACTAACTGAGTAGTGCCCCTGAGATGTTTATTAAACCTCAGCTAGGTCCCCTTGCCCGTCTGTAGTATAAGCTAGGCAAGTTCAGGCGCTCCAATCTCTGAGGGAGATGGGGTGACAGTATCAGATGGGAAGCACTTCTCTCCTGAAGATCGTTACGAGGACGGACCGTCTAGATATCTGAACGACCTTCTTATATGACCCAATAATTTATTTGCCTGATTTACCTTCTTCGTAATGGCCCGAGAACTTCAGCTCATTGTCAACATACACACCTAGGTCCTTCTCACATACAGTCTCAACTAGTGCAGTTTCTTCATCCCGTTGGGACATATGATACGCCTCCTTACCGTTGGTACGCCCCAGGTGCATCATCTTACACTTCGTGACATTGAATCTCAGCAGCCATTTCTTCGACCATTCCTGGATCCTACAGAGGTCCTTCTGCAGCTCTTCACAGTCCGTTTGGTTCTTAATTTCCTGAAATAACTTGCCATCATCGGCAAACATTTGTATGGAGGGTACAACGTCAGGCATGTCATTTATGAACAAACAAACAACAGCGGGCCCAATACACTGCCTGTGGTACCCCGCTTGAACAGGTACAGGTGACGATTTCGTGTCATTAATCACCACACACTGCTTGCGGTCATGTAGAGTCTTATCCACGCGAGGACATTTCCCCACCTGCAATTCTTCCAGTTTGATTTTCAGCCTTTGTGGGGACACTGTCGAAGCCTTGGCAAAATCTAGGTAAATATTGTCGATATTACCACCTAGTTTCAGAGTATGTCCAAAATAATACCTTGAGCAATTGTGTTAAGCAGGAGCGCCCCGGCATAAAATCGTATTGGCAATCCTTTACAAGGTTGTTTCGTAGTAAATGTTCCATCGCGGCATCTCTGATAATATTCTCACGTACTTTACATAATACGCTGGTCTGGCTCACCGGTCTATAGTTGTTCGTGGTAGTAGGTGTTGTAGTAATAGGTGGTAGCGGTGGTGATGGTAATAGTGGTTGCTGGTGATAATTGTGGTAGGTGATGATAGTGGTAGTGGTGGTAATAGTGATTGTTAGTGGTGGTAATATAGGTAAGTGCTGATAGTAGTAGTGGTAACAGTGGTAGGTGATGATAGTGGTGGTGATAATAGTGGTAGATACTGATGGTGGTGGTGTTTGTGGTAGGTGCTGATAGTAGTAGTGGTAATAGTGGTTGGTGCTGGTGGTAGTGGTGGTAGAAGTTGGTTTTAGTGGTAATGATAGAGGTTAATGAGACAGGTCAACAACCCTCCTCTTCCTCCCTCTCCTCCTCCCCCGCCGTGACCTTTGAAGTGTGAGGTCAAGTTTACTGGTCATTAAGGGTCATCTCCGCTACTCTCGCTGCACCTGACCACCACCACCACCTCCTCTTCTCTTCTTCCTCCTCCTCCACCACTCTCTGTCTTCCTCACACTCTCCTCCTCCTCCTCCTTTCTCTCCTTCTTCTTCCTCCTCCTCCTTCTCTCCTTCTTCCTCCTCCTTTCTCTCCCTTCTTCTTCCTCCTTCTTTCTTCTTCCTCCTCCTCCACCACTCTCGTCTTCTCACACTCTCCTCCCTCCTCCTCTCCTCTTCTCTTCCTCCTCCTCCACCATTCCTGTCTTCTCACACTCTCCTCCTCCTCCTTTCTCCCCACTTCTCCTATTTCTCTCCTGCTCTACTTCTCCTCCCCCTTCTCCTCCTCTCTTCTTCCTCCTCCTCTACCTCACCTCTCTCTTCCTAACATGGAAACATCGAGGGCAGGAAGGGTAGGGAGGGAAGAATGGAGGAGAGGGAGGAGGGAGGGATCGAGGCCCTTGTCAACAGCTGTGTGGGGCGACTCTCCCTCCCTCCTCCTCCCCAACAACACCCCCACTACTCGACCTGGCTTTAGTGTATACACAAAGCTTGACCAACGGCGTCAACATGATGAGGTGAACTCTCTCTCTCTCTCCTACCCATCTACCTTTCTCACCCCCTCCCACTCATCCCTCTCCTACTCCCTCCCCATTCTCCTCCCTCCCTCCCTCCCCCTCCCTGGTGGTTAAAATAACTCCATATTGAGCACAAGGAACCTTCATCTCGGCCATGTAAACTCGCTCATCCTCCTCCTTGATAGTAATGTCCTCACTCTGCTCCTCAACACACAGGGGAGGGAGGGAGGGAGGGGGTGAGGAGTGGGGGTGGTTGTGGGAAGGGAGGTGGGAGGTTGGAGAAGGAGGGGAGGGGAGTGGGAGTTGGAGGGGAGGGAGGTAGAGGTGCTGAAGAATAAAGAGAAAAGGAGGAGTGAAGGAAGGAGAGCTGATCTTAACCTTCTCCTTGCATTTCCCTCCTCCTTCGGTAATCCTGCTACACATTCCTTCCTCCCCCTCCTTATCCCCAACAACTAGCCTCACTCTCCTCCTCCTACACACACACACACACACACACACACACAGGGTTATAAGTTAACACTGTCCAAATCAGGTGTTCAAACTCCTGCCTTCCACGACACACCCAGCAACACACGTCCCTCCTCCTCCTTTCCTCCTTCCACCTCCCTTCCTCCTTCCCCCTCCTCCTCCCTTTCTCCTTCCCTCCCCTTTCTCCTCCTTCCTAAGAGGTGGTACATGGTATCAGGAAGCCATCAAGGAAGAGCTATTCCTTAGTTCTCCTCCTTGACACAGATGGCTAGGAAGACCGCAAAGGGAGGAGGGGGCAGTATGAGAGATAAGCTGGAGAGACATTTGAGAGATAGAGAAACAGCTGGTTGAGTCATAGGCTTCAGGTGATCTGGGTGGCCTGCTCCTGTGGCGACCTGTGGTGTAATGGTCAGCATGATCGCTTTGCAAGCGAGCGGACCCGAGTTCGATCTCCTGCAGTGTGAAACTATGGACAAGTTTCTTTACGCCTCTGTCACCCCAGCAGTAGTGGGGACCTGGATGTTAATCGATTTGTGGATCGTGCTCCGGGGTAATGGTTGTAGTGCAGTTAGCGAGTTGTCCGGTCTTCTCGGACTATTCCTTGACACTGGGTCATGCAACTCGTTAACTCAGGGTGTGGTTGTTGTGTTGGCGACAGCTTCTGCACCTTAAACAAATTCACGCCTCGTTACACGAGGGGCAACCATTATTATTATTAGATGGTGTGAG
This sequence comes from Homarus americanus, assembly GCF_018991925.1. NCBI lineage: Eukaryota > Metazoa > Arthropoda > Malacostraca > Decapoda > Nephropidae > Homarus > Homarus americanus. Next base: position 184,304 of record NW_024721858.1, on the reverse strand, counting down.
AGATGGAACGGGAGAGACACTTGAGAGACAGACAGATGGTTGATGGTGGGAGAGATAAGCTGGAGAGAGAGAGAGAGAGAGATAGAGAGAGCTTGTTGAGTCTGTATCGTAGAAGAGACTGTTTGTAGAGACTTGTAATTAAATCTGACAAGGACTCCGCAAAACTACAGGAAGATAAAAAAGCAAATCGAATGGTCTGAAAAGTGGCAGATGAAATTCATTGTGAACAGATGTAAAGTACTTAGTGTAGGAGATGTAAACAGGGAAACCAGATACCAGATGAACAACTGTGTTATAGAGAACTCCGACTGTGAGAAAGATTTAGGAGTAATGATAAGTAGGAATCTTAAGCCAAGTAAACAATGTGTATTTGCTCGAAACAGGTTCATACAAAGGAGTGTTAGTTACAAGACTAGCGAGGTCATCCTAAAACTATATCTTGCGCTTGTGAGACCTCACTTGGATTACGCAGTTCATTTCTGGTCACCGTACTACAGAATGGATATAGAATCCTAGAAAATTCAGAGGAGAATGACAAGACTAATCACGGGCATTAGGAACCTTGAGTACAGAGACAGGTTAAAGCATCTTAATTTGCACTCCTAGAGCAGAGTGAGGGGCGACATGATAGAGGTGTATAAATGGAAGTCAGGGCTAAACAAAAGTGACATTTACAAAGGTACTCAAACTATCCAACCATGAGCGAACTCGTAACAATGGTTTTAAATTGAGCAAATTAGATCTAGGCGCGAGATAGGTAAACACTGGTTTGGATATAGAGTAGTGGATGAGTGGAACAAGTTACCAAACATCATCATTAGGTCAATAAGGGTTGGGTGTAAACGGGGCTGCCTAGTATGGGCCCGTTGCAATTTCTTCTATTCTTATGAGACAGATGGTGACAGGTGGTTGTGTTGTGTGATGACACGAGACTGAAAGAGACAGTTGGTCGTATTGTGGGGAACCTTAGAGATGGAACCTAGTTGGTTATTGTGGAATGACACGAGAGATAAGAGAGACCCAAGGAGAAGAAGTGAAGGTAGTGAGATATAGGAAGATTTGAGAGACTAGAGAGATAGATATAGGTACATCATAGGAGATTCTGGAAGAAGAGAGACAGTTGTGATGCGTGATAACCTTAGAGAATGAGAGATAGGGAGAAATGGATACTTTGAGGGAGACAGAAGAGATGTGGAGATAGGCGTTGTTTTGAGTGAGAGAGAGAGAGAGAGAGAGAGAGAGAGAGAGAGAGAGAGAGAGCTATATTCTTGTAAGAGGGAGGGAGGTGAGAGGTGAGGTAGCGAGGGGGAACACTATACTCTTGTAGGAGGGAGGTGAAGTGAGGGAGGTGAGAGGTGAGGTAGGAGACAGGTCGCTGTGTTGTGAGGTAGGAGTCACATCACGCCCTGCTGCCATCACCCTCACTAGATCGTGCTGAAGGCTGAGGGGTGAGGGAGGGGAGAGGGTGAGGGATGGGGGAGAGAGTAAGAGGGTGAGGGAGGGAGGGGTGAGGGAGAAGAAAGGGGTGAGGGAGTGACCGAAGTGAGGAAGGGGAGAGAGAGGAGGGGAGGGGTGAGGGGAGGAGGTGGTTCTGGCCTCTCCCCTCCAGCACCAGTAAAGCCAATATGAGTCTAGCTAAGTGTGCCGTAATTAATGTTCTCTGAGTAGTAGTCCTGCTTACCTGCTAGTCCTGCTTACCTGCTTACTTCCTGGATACCTGTTTTACCTGCTTTCCTATCTGACTCTCTACTTGTTTACCTATCTGCTTGCCTGTCTATCTGCTTGCCTGTCTATCTGCTTGCCTGTCTGCCTGCTTGCCTATCTGCTTGCCCCTGTCTGTGTACCTGTGGATGGTTGCGTGCTCGTGGCCTATATTCACCTGCTTGTTTGCTTACCTGCTAACTTGATTTTTCATTGTTTATTGTTTAACTTGTATTATTAGTGTTGCATTGTCTGCACTTAATTTCCTTACCTGCTTATTTGCGTGTTTACCCCCCTCCTCAATATTACCTGCTTGGTTGTTGTTTTCCCCTCAGTGCTGCCTACTTAACCCCCTGCTTGTTTACCTGCTCATGGTGGTTACCTATTACTCACTGCTTTCCTTCCTGTCACCTGCTAACATGACCTAACCTAAACCTCTCTCTCTCTCTCTCTCTCTCTCTCTCTCTCCTCCCTCTCTCTCTCTCTCTCTCTCTCTCAAGTACTAACCGCACTGTTTATGTTAATTTAAGGTAATCAACCGCATTGAAATCAGGTTAATCTATCAGTAGTTACCTGTACTTCACCTGCAGGCTGTCGGCGATGGTGGTGGTAGTAGTGGTGGTGAGAGAGAGAGAGAGAGGAGAGAGAGAGAGAGAGAGACCACTACCAAAATTATCGCATACTAACAATCCTCCTCTTAACTAACACTTGCCTCTCCTCCTGTTAACTGTTGTAAATATTAAATGTTAAACTTGTGGGGAGGATCCGGCCTCACGTGTCCGGCAGTAAAGGAAAGAATTGTTTTATTTTTGTTGTTGTAAGTGAAAAAAATTTACATACCTGGTCCTTAATTAAATAAAATACACACCTGTTGATATAATTTACATACCTGGTCCTTAATTAAATAAAATACACACCTGTTGATATAATTTACATACCTGACTCATTAACAGTTACATACACACCTGTTGATATAATTTACATACCTGACTCATCAACGGTTACATACACACCTGTTGATATAATTTACATACCTGACTCATCAACGGTTACATACACACCTGTTGATATAATTTACATACCTGACTCATTAACGGTTACATACACACCTGTTGATATAATTTACATACCTGACTCATCAACGGTTACATACACACCTGTTGATATAATTTACATACCTGACTCATTAACAGTAACATACACACCTATTGCCATTATTTACATACCTGACTTAACAATGAAAAAGTGTAAGTTATATAATCGACCTCAAACGGTTTAATAATTCAGTGATTTAATTATCTCAGTAATTATCTCTCTCCTCCTGTACTGACCTGACGGCTACTGTCTCTGTGGGGAGTTTTCTTTACCCGTGAGGAATGTTTACGTAATGGGCCTCTACTTCTATTGGGCCCCTGTTCTATTGGGCCGCTGTTCTAGTGGGCCCCTGTTCTAGTGGGTTCCTGTTCTAGTGGGCCCTGTTCTGGTAGCCCCTTTCTAGTGGGCCCCTGTTCTAGTGGGCCCCTGTTCTGGTGGGCCCCTGTTCTATTGGGCCCCTGTTCTATTGGGCCGCTGTTCTAGTGGGCCCCTGTTCTAGTGGGTTCCTGTTCTAGTGGGCCCCTGTTCTAGTAGCCCCTGTTCTAGTGGGCCCCTGTTTTGTGGGCCCCTGTTCTAGTGGGCCCCTGTTCTAGTAGCCCCTGTTCTAGTGGGCCCCTGTTTTAGTGGGCCCCTGTTCTAGTGGGCCCATGTTCTAGTAGTCCCCTGTTCTAGTGGGCCCCTGTTCTAGTGGGTTTCCTCTAGTGGGGCTTTGTGTGTGCTGTTGCAGGAACTTTGTTGCAGTGGGTGGTGGGCAGTGTAGGAGGCGGGTGTTGGCAGTGTAGGAGGCGGGTGTTGGCAGTAGTGGTGGCAGTGTAGGGAGGCGGGTGTTGGCAGTAGTGGTGTGTGAGTTAGGGAGGCGGGTGGTGGCAGTAGTGGTGGCAGTGTAGGAGGGAGGCGGGTGTTGGCAGTAGTGGTGGCAGTGTAGGAGGCGGGTGTTGGCAGTAGTGGTGGTGGCAGTGTAGGAGGCGGGTGTTGGCAGTAGTGGTGGTAGTGTAGGAGGCGGGTGGTGGTAGTGTAGGAGGCGGGTGTTGGCAGTGTAGGAGGCGGGTGTTGGCAGTAGTGGTGGCAGTGTAGGAGGCAGTGTTGGCAGTAGTGGTGGTAGTGTAGGGAGGCGGGTGGTGGCAGTGTAGGGAGGCGGGTGTGTCAATAGTGGTGGCAGTGTAGGGAGGCGGGTGTTGGCAGTAGTGGTGGCAGTGTAGGAGGCGGGTGTTGGCAGTAGTGGTGGTAGTGTAGGAGGCGGGTGGTGGCAGTGTAGGAGGCGGGTATTGTCAATAGTGGTGTCAGTGTAGGAGGCGGGTGTTGGCAGTATTGGTGACAGTGTAGGAGGCGGGTGTTGGCAGTAGGTGGGTGGCAGTGTAGGAGGCGGGTGTGGTGGCAGTGTAGGAAGCGGAGTGTTGTCAATAGTGGTGGCAGTGTAGGAGGAGGGTGTTGGCAGTAGTGGTGGCAGTGTGAGGCGGGTGTTGGCAGTAGTGGTGTGGCAGTGTAGGAGGCGGGTGTTGGCAGTAGTGGTGGCAGTGTAGGGAGGCGGGTGGTGGCAGTGTAGGAGGAGGCGGGTGTTGGCAGTGTAGGAGGCGGTGTTGGTAGGTAGTGGTGGCAGTGTAGGAGGCGGGTGTTGGCAGTAGTGGTGCCAGTGTAGGAGGCGGGTGTTGGCAGTGTGGGATGCGGGTATTGTGGCGTAGTGGGTGGCAATGTAGGAGGCAGGTGTGGTGGCAGTGTAGGAGGCGGGTGTTGGCAGTGTAGGAGGCGGGTGGTGCCAGTGTAGGAGGCGGGTGTTGGCAGTAGTAGTGGTGGCAGTGTAGGAGGTGGGTGTTGGCAGCGGCACGGGAAAGGTCTGCCTCACTGGAGAGAATCGATTCTTTGGTCAAGCTCCTGTCCTCCTCCACCTGCACGTCACAACCACGTCACTCATGTTACGTCACAACCACGTCATTAATGTAACGTCACAACCACATCATTCATGTTACATCACAACCACGTCACTCGTTACGTCACAACCACGTCACTCATGTTACGTCTAACCACGTCATTTCTGTCATGTCACAACCACGTCACTCATGTTACGTCACAACCACGTCATTTCTGTCATGTCACTATTGTACGTCACGAGTGTTGCATCATAACCACGCTATTTCTGTTACGTTACAAAACGTTACTTCGGTTACGTCAAACCACATCATTCCTGTTAGATCACAACCACGTCACAGTTACGTCTCTTCTGTTACGTCACTTAACGTCATAATCACGCCACAACCACATGACAGTTACGTCACCAAACACCTGAAATGTTGTCTCATGACCACACCAATATTACGTCACAACAACCATGTAATTTTGGTACTTCAGGTGTGTTACAGAACTGCTATATCTATGTATTTGACAGGTGAACAAAGTAATTAAGACAGGTAAGGCAGTTTATATAGACAGGTGAGAAATGACTGGGTGAAATGGGGCCCCTAAATCCTACTACCTAGGTCGAGTTAGGTTGGGGCCTATTAAACCTGGGGCCTATTAGAAGTGGGGCCCATTAGAACAGTGTAGCCAGGTAGACACGTTACCTCCTTGTGGGTGATTAATTAAATGGTACAGGTGATTTTAAGGGGCTCAGGGTTGGGTGAAGAAAGAGGAGGAGCAGGAAGAGGAGGAGGAGCAGGAAGAGGAGGGAGGAGGAGGAGGAGGAAAGAGGAGGAGGAGTAGTAGAAGAAGAAAAGAAGAAGAACAGGAGGAGGAGAGTGACGCACAAGAAGAAGAAGACGAACAGGGGAAAGAGGAGGAGGCGTAGGAGGAGAAGGAGGTAAAAGTAAGAGAAGAAAGAAGAAGCGATGGACAGGAGGAGGAGGAGGAGGATAGTGGCGTACAAGGAGGAGAAGCAGAAGAAGAACTAGAAGAAGAAGAAGAATAGGAGGAGGAGGAGGAGTATGGCGTACAAGGAGCAAGAGGAAGGTGAATCTTGGCACCGTCCGAGAGAGAGTCTGTATTTTGGTAGGGTCAAATGAAGAGGGTGGCGGCTATTTTTTGACACGGCCATATTGCTGGGGGGGTAGGGGTGGCCAGGTGGGGAGGGGGTGTTATAGCCAGGTGAGAAGGGGTGGGTGGGAGGGGGTTGTTATGGCCAGGTGAGAAGGGGTGAGGTGGGGGGAGGGTGTTATTGGCCAGGTGAGAACAGGGGGTGAGGGTGTTGTGGCCAGGTGAGAACAGGGGGAGGTGTTGTTATGTGGTGACAACAGGGGGTGAGGTGGAAGAGGGTGTTATTGGCCAGGTGAGAAGAGGGGTGAGGTGGGAAGTGGTGTTATTGGTCAGGTGAGAAGGGGATGAGGTGGGAAGTGGTGTTATGGTCAGGTGAGAAGGGGATGAGGTGGGAGGGGTGTTATGGCCAGGTGAGAAGAGGGGTGAGGTGGGAGCGGGGTGTTATGGTCAGGTGAAAGAGGGGTGTTATGGCCAGGTGAGAAGAGGGGTAAGGTGGGAGGGGTGTTATGGTCAGGTGAGAAAGGGGGGTGTTATGGTCAGGTGAGAAGAGGGGGTGAGGTGGGAGGGTGTTATGGCCAGGTGAGAAGAGGGGGTGAGGTGGGAGGGGGTGTTATTGGTCAGGTGAGAGGGGGTGAGGTGGGGGTGTTATTGCCAGGTGAGAAGAGGTGAGGTGGGAGGGTGTGTGGTCGAGGTGAGAAGAGGGTGAGGTGGGGGTGTTATTGCCAGGTGAGAAGAGGGGCTGAGGTGGGAGGGGGTGTTATGGCCAGGTGAGAAGAGGGGGTGAGGTGGGGGTGTTATGGCCAGGTGAGAAGAGGGGGTGAGGTGGGGGTGTTATGGCCAGGTGAGAAAAGGGGGTGAGGTGGGAGGGGGTGTTATGGCCAGGTGAGAATATGGGGTGAGATGGCCAGGTGTGATAGAGGGTAAGATGGCCAGGTAGGAGGGGTGTGGTATGGCCAGTTGAGAAGAGGGGTTTTAGATGGTCAGGTGTGAGAGGGGTAAGATGGCCAGGTTGGAGGGTGATATGGCCAGGTTGGAGGGTGATATGGCCAGGTGTTTGAAGGGGTGATGGCCAGGGGAGAAGGGGGGTAACTAGGTGAAAGGGGGTGAGGGTGACCAGGTGGGAGAAGGGGGGTATAGTGGCCAGGTGGAGGGAGGGTGAGAGGCCAGGTGGAGGAAGTGGGTGAGAGATGGCCAGGTTGAAGAGGGAGGAAGGCCATTTTGGGAGGAGCCGTGGCCCTGATGGTAAACATGGCTACGTTTAGACAAGAGGACATAGGAGGAGGAAGGGAAGGGGAGAGGGAGGGAGAAGGGGAGGGAGAAGGGGGAGGGGGAGAGGGAGGAACCACTAGATTATAGGAAGGAGAGGTTGGACATAACAGTGAGGAGGGGTGAGGGAGGAGGGGAGGAGTGAGGGAGGGGTGAGGGAGGAGTGAGGGAGGAGTGAGGGAGAGGTTGTGTGTATTTTTGGGAGTCAGGGTGTTGGGGAGGGAGGAGGAGGAGGAGGAGGAGGAGGAGGGATGTGTATTAGTGGTGTGTGTGTGTGTGTGTGTGTGTGTGTGTGTGTGTGTGTGTCTAAGAGGTTGAAGGTGGAGAGGAAGAGGTGAGAGAAGGGGAGGAGGAGGAGGTAAGAGGAAGAGGAAGGAGTGTAGGTAAGCTGGTCCATTGACAAGAGATATCGTGAAAATGCATCTTCCTCCCCTCTCTCTCTCTTCCTCCCCACACCCCTCTCTCCTCTTCCTCCCCACACCCCTCCTCCTCTCTTCCTCCCCCATCTCCTCTTCCTCCCCACACCCCCTCCTCTCCTCTTCCTCCCACACCCCTCCTCTCCTCTTCCTCCAAACACCCCTCCCTCTCCTCTTCCTCCCCACACCCCTCCTCTCCTCTTCCTCCCCACACCTCCTGCTCTTCCCCCACACCTCCTCATGCTACTCTTCCCCTCCTCCTCCCACTCCACCCCACTCCACCTCCACCCCCACTCCCCCACCCCACTCCCCCCCTCCCTCCCCTACTCCTCCCACCCCTCTCCTCCTCCCCCTACTCCTCCCCCACCCCCCACTCCCCTACTCCTCCCCTCCTCCCCCTCCTCCCCACCCCCCCTCCCCCACTCCTCCCCCCCTACTCCCCCCTCTCCTCCCCACCCCCACTCCTCCTCCTACTCTCCCCACCCTACTCCTCCCCACCCCCACCCCCTCCCCCCCTCCTCCTCCTCACCCCTACTCCCCTCTCCTCCTCACCCCTCCTCCCCCCCACCTTCCTCCCCCCTACTCCTCCCTCCCCTACTCCTCCCCCATACTCCTCCCCCCCTACTCCTCCTCCTCCCCCACTCCTCCGGTCGCTGCCAGAGATCAGAATCTTGTTAAAACAGAGCTCACCAGAAGACAGTGGTTGTATGCAAATTAGATAATGAGTGTCAAGGTTTACGTCAACACCTATCGTCTGTGTCGTCGACCCTCACACAACACACCACAACGATTATTCCCTCCCCCTCCCCATCTCCCCACAGCACTACCTCCCTCCTCCCCTTCCCCACAACCAACTATCTCCTCTCCCACAGCTACTATCTTTCCCTCCCCACAGCTACTATCTTCCCTCCCCACAGCTACTATCTTCCCTCCCAGCTACTATCTCCCCTCCCCACAGCTACTCTCTCCCACAGCGACTAGCTTCCCCACACTGCAGCACTGTACACGTTGATATAAATTTATTATTATTATTATTATTATTATTATTATTATTATTATTATTATTATTATTAATTACACACACACACACACACACACACACACACACACACACACACACACACACACACACACTCAACATTCCATTGAAGTAATGTTTAATATTTTTACTGTGTTTGGTAGATGGAGTTCAGGGAGTGTGTGAATGTTTGTTAGATAATATAAGGTTTTTGGTAGATAAGGTGTTGTACAGTATTTCTCATCACTTCAAGGTCTAACATCTACAAATTTATACTAAGACCAAAACACAGAAATTACTTTTTAAAATGGCGTCGGAAATACACTTGAGATTCTACCATAACTTTGAATGTACTCCGACCCTGAACTGTGTATGTATGTATGTATGTATGTATGTATGTATGTATGTATGTTCGATCCCCGGCAGGGTGAAACTATGGATAAGTTTCTTTACGCCATTTGCCTCGGTCTACCCAGCAGTAATATGGAATCTGGATGTTAATCGATTTATGGATCGTGCTCGGGGGTAATGGTTAGCCAGTGCAGTTAACGAGTTGTCGGTCTTCTCGGACTATTCCTTGACACTGGGTCATGCAGCTCGTTAACTCAGGGTGTGGTTGTTGTGTTGGCGACAGCTTTACACCTTAAACAAATTCACGCCTCGTTACACAGGGGCAACCATTATTATTATTATTATAGATTGGACAGGTATGTATGTATGTATGTATTTATGTATGTATGTACTTACTTGCATTACGTATGTATATGTATGTATTTATGTATGTATGTATGTATGTATGTATGTATGTATGTATGTATGGATGTATGTATGTATGCATGCTATGTATGTATGTATGTATGTATGTATGTATGTATATGTATGTATGTATGTATGTATGTATGTATTAATAGAGGAGACAGGTAAAACGTGATTTCTTACCTAACGTATACAGGTAGTGCCAAAATTCCCCCCTCATACACTTGGCACTGTCTTGTGGCATCACGTGTGTGATTGGTTTATAAGCTGGTGGTGAACGGTGATAGTGAGTTGAACGGTGATGATGAGTGAACGGTGATGGTGAGTGAACGGTGGTGGTGAGTGAACGGTGGTGGTGAGTTGAACGGTGGTGGTGAGTGAACGGTGATGGTGGGTGAACGGTGGTGGTGAGTGAACGGTGATGGTGAGGTGCTGGTGGTGAACGGTGGTGGTGAGTGAACGGTGATGGTGAGGTGAACGGTGGTGGTGAGTGAACGGTGGTGGTGAGTGCTGGTGGTGAACGGTGGTGAGGTGAACGGTGGTGGTGAGTGAACGTTGATGGTGAGTGAACGGTGGTGGTGGTGAAGGTGAACGGTGGTGGTGAGTGAACGGTGATGGTGAGTGAACGGTGATGGTGATGCTGGTGGTGAGGAACGGTGGTGGTGTGAGTGAACGGTGGTGGTGAGTGAACGGTGGTGGTGAGTGAACGGTGATGGTGAGTGAATGGTGGTGGTGAGTGAACGGTGGTGTTGAGTGAACGGTGATGGTGAGTGAATGGTGGTGGTGAGTGAACGGTAATGGTGAGTGAACGGTGGTGGTGAGTGAATGGTGATGGTGAGTGAACGGTGGTGTTGAGTGAACGGTGATGGTGAGTGAATGGTGGTGGTGAGTGAATGGTGATGGTGAGTGAACGGTGGTGTTGAGTGAACGGTAATGGTGAGTGAATGGTGGTGGTGAGTGCTGGTGGTGAACGGTGGTGGTGAGTGAACGGTGGTGTTGAGTGAACGCTGGTGGTGAATGCTGCTTGTAATCAGTACTTGTAATTTCTGCTTATAAACGTTACTCTTCATTATAAATTACGTCACAATAACATAGATAGATGGATAGATAGATAGATAGATAGATAGATAGATAGATAGATGTTTACTCAGGTAGTGCTAAAGTGTCCAGGGAATTTTGAACCTTATGTGTATACTAATTTTGAGGTTAAATTAGGTTAGGTTTGGTTAGATTTGGTTATCTTAATTTAACGGATCCTTTACAAGCTGTGTTGGATACTCTCTACACCCTTACACCGCACCCTTACCCTTTCCCCACCTTCTACCACCCCTCCCACCTCCCCTCCTCCACCCCCTTCCCTCACCAGATTCGAGCTACCATAACAAACATCTGCCGTGACGTCACTAGGATCCTGACCTCTCATACGTCCTGGGCCATCTGGTCAACACCCCTCTCCCCTCACCCCTTCCCCTCCCCTCCTCTTCTTTCCCTATCCCCCCAAACACGTCTTCAACAAGTATGAATCACGTACAGCAATAAGGAGTTAATTCATTTGTTGGAAACTATATGTCGATAATATTAAGTTGATATTTGACCTTAGTGACCTAGCTTGGGCATCTGGATTGACCCCTAACACGTATGGTTCACGTATGGTAAAGGTTAATGGCTTATTGAACCCTTTGACGACGATGATTTAACCCTTCAGTACTCAAAGGATTAACAACTTTAATACACGTGTCTTTAAGGTCGATTATTTTTCTCTTACATCAGTGACCTGGCTTGAACATCTGTATACTGTTTCTTGACACGTTTTAGACAAGTATGGCTCATGTATAGTAACAGGGTAGTATTTTCACCTGAGGATTAAACACCCTAACGCTTCTATGGGGTTATGTTAGATTAGGTTGGATTGGTTAGGTTAGGTTAGGTCAGGTCAGGTCAGGTTAGGTTAGGTTAGGTTAGGTTAGGTTAGGTCAGGTCAGGTTAGGTTAGGTTAGGTTAGGTTAGGTCAGGTCACGTAATCCACAGAACATAATAATGTCAATCATGCGTCAACATATTATTAACATAGATAAGATTAACACGTGGTGAGGTCATCTTTATCTGCCCAGGTTGATAAGACACCTGGTTCGGTACACACACAGAACCTACACACCTGACGTAATTGTTTGTTTCAACTGGGTAAATATGTTGCAAGAGATTACGTATTGTAAATAATTATGGTCTGATATGTGATGCAACCAGAATGTCAATAGTTCGTTTGATGGAATGACCTCAAGAATAGACACCCCAGCTTATTTGACCTGAAGATTAGACACCCCAGCTTATTTGACCTGAAGATTAGACACCCCAGCTTATTTGACTTGAAGATTAGACACCCAGCTTATTTGACCTGAAGATTAGACACCCCAGCTTATTTGACCTCAAAGATTAGACACCCCAGCTTATTTGACCTGAAGAAGATTAACTTTAGCTTATTTGACCTGAAGATTAGACACTGCAGCTTATTTGACCTGAAGATTAGACACCCAGCTTATTTGACTTGAAGATTAGACACCCAACTTATTTGACCTGAAGATTAGACACTGCAGCTTATTTGACTTGAAGATTAGACACCCGGCTTATTTGACCTGAAGATTAGACACCCCAGCTTATTTGGCCTGAATTAACCACCCTAAATTAAGCTAACCTAACCTAACCTAATCTAATCTAATCAAACCTAATGAGAGAGAGGTGGTGGTGGTGGTGTGCCCCCCATCACCCACCCTGAGGTGACTGCCACGCTCGGAATGTTGGCTTCACTGACCTACCCCATGCCCACCACGCCCAGCTACACCATCTGCCCCACGCCCAGCTACAGTGCTTGACCGACGCCCACCCATTCCTGTCCCACGCCCACCATCATCTGCGCCCAGCTACAGTGCTTGGCCGACGCCCATCCATTCCTGTCACGCCCACCTACATCATCTGTCCCACGCCCAGCTACAGTGCTTGACCGATGCCCACCCATTCCTGTCCTACGCACTGTTTGATGCACCCACCCACCTACACCTACCCACATCACTTACCTACCCACCCCTACCCTACCCCACCTACATGCCCATCTACCCTACCCCACCTACCCCACCCATCTACTAACACACCTACACATTCAACCCCATCAAAACAATTATCCACACCATGATAACACGATTAACCCGGACTCTCTCGTTATGATGTCGTCCGTCCGTCTGTCAGGATGGTGCGCGCCGGGGTTAGGAATCTTGTCACCACGATAACATGAACAAATAACAATGGATCTTGACGGAACTTAGAACTTAGGTATAATATAATAACATCTTGAAGGAGTTCGATGGTGAGTTATTTCTGTGTTTAGTGATGGTAGTTATGGCCCTTGAGCTTTGTTGTGATGGGGGAAGGGGGGTGGGGATGGGAAGAGGGGGATATGGGGTGATGAAGAGTGGGAGGGTGGTGGGGATGTGATGGTGAAAGGGAAGAGGATTGTTGGAGGAAGTGAAGGGGAGAGGAAGAGTGGTGGAGGATAAAGAGAGAGAGAGAGAGAGAGGTGGGGGGGACTGGTGGAGATAAGGAGGAGAGAGAATGAACAGAAATTGACTCACATTTTGCATCAAACTTACTTAAACTTATTTCTCTCTCATCAACAATTAAATCTAGCTAAAATATCGTGGCATTCAACTGTACGCCAGGCGAAGACAAACACCACAATTATCATAGCCAGGCGTAGAACCTCCTCCCCTCCTCCCAATCAAATACACAGGAAATAGATTTTAAAAGTATTTCATGTGTTATTTTGTTAATTTTTTTATCACTTGTAATGATTCAATATTTTACAGGATGTTCAGACTTGAGGACTTGGTTTTAAATGAATAATAATTGACCTTTCATTCACTCGATTCTTTCATCATCATTCATTCATTCATACATTCTGGTTTATTTATTCTTATGTGGGTTTTTTTTCTCGTTGTCAGTTAGTCATCTTCATTCATTCATCCTCTTGCTTCATTCACTCATCGCTTCACTTTATTCACCGTCATTCATTTATCTCTTCACTTCATTCACCGTCATTCACTGACCTCTTTATTCATTCACCCTCTTACTTTATTCATCTTCGTTCACTCATCTCTTCACTTCATTCATTCATTCATTTATTCATTCAGTTAACGCGTTAGGTGAGGCTAGGTTAGCGTTAGGTTAGGTTAGGTTAGGTTAGGTTAGGTTAGGTTAGGTTAGCGTTAGAAAAAGTCAGTGTTTAGTTAAGTTAGGTTAGGGTTAGGATAGGTTAAGTAGGCGTTAGGTTAGGTTAGGTTAGATTGGGTAAGGTTATGGTTTAGTAAGGTTAGGTTAGGTTAACGTTTGGTAAGTTTCGATTAGCGTTAAGTTAGCTTATCATTTGGTAAGGTTGGATTAGGTTAACGGTTAGCATTAGGTTAAGTTTGCTTAGTATTAGGCTAAGTTAGGTTAGGTTAGTGTTAAGTAAGACTTAGTGGTCCATTGAAGAAGAAAATGATTAAGGAAAACATTTTAGATTGCAGGAAATTAATATGATTTTAGTCGTGAATTTCAGCGGCGGGAAGAGTTACCTGTTGACACCTTCTCTGTCTCCCTGTTGTGACGCGGATGTGAGAGATATGTTCACTCCCTCTCTTTATATATATCACTGCTCTTGAGGTCATCATCCGGGTCGTCAAAGGCGGATAGACTGGCTAGAAAGACGTAAACACTGTGACGTCATCATCCGGGTCGTCAAAGGCGGATAGATTCGCTAGAAAAACGTAAACACTGTGACGTCATCAAGATAATCAAAGGCTCGCTAGAAAAACGTAGACACTGTGACGTCATCAAGATAATCAAAGGCTCGCTAGAAGAAAGTAAACGCCGTGACGTCATCAAAATTTTCGTCGGGGAGGAGAGGAAAAGAGACTCGCTAGACTCGCTATAGACTCGCTAAAAGACCGTCGACTCATTAACTACCGAGCCAGACGACTGTGAGAACTTCCAATGTGTGAAAAAAAAAAATCCTCAACATTTTTACCTTCTGGTTGGAGCCGACTGGACCATCAGCCTGTGGTAATGGGCTCAAGTTCAGAGGAAGAGAACGTCCTAACTTTACATAATTCATTGATTTGTTTTCATTTTCGTTTGATTTTTTACACTTTTTTTACTCACCAAATCTTATAGCCAATGCGCTTTATATATTGGCCAGATTTATAGCCAATGCACCTTACAGTATATACTAGCCAAAATTATAGCCAACGGGGGGTAACTCATTTTCACAACCCTATATACTAGCCAAAATTATAGCCAACGGGGGGTAACTCATTTTCACAACCCTACAGGCTACAGGCATGGACCACGAGTCACCATCAACCACACCAAAACCGTAGTCATGCACATCAATACCGCCACCACTCCAGTGCACGCTCCAGCAGTTACAGTGGGTGTCCATCCTCTCCAGCTGGTGCAGTCTGCCAAACTCCTGGGTGTAACTATAGACAACAAACTTGACTGGAAGGCCCATGTAAATAACACAGTGAAGGCAGCCTCGTGCCGTCTCTACATGCTACGACGACTTGGTCTTGGGACACCCACGCCAGAGCTGAGGACCATCTTCTTTATTCTCCCCAAACTAACGTTTGCGTCACCAGCCTGGTCGTCTTCTCTCAACTCCACCCAACAACGTCAGCTAGAGAAGGTAGAAAGGGCCTGCAGAATCATGCTCGGCGCAGAATACTCGGCTACCAACGCTCTCTCCACCCTGGAAATGCCATCCCTCAGTGACCTCCACAAGCACTGGAAAGGTTTGGCAGTGGACTTCTGCACACCTCGTCATCGCCACCTCCCTGCAGCCCACCCAACTCGCGCAGTCCGCCACTTCAACAAAATTCATATGAGCCCACGATAGATATAAGAACAGCACCATCCTCTATTGTTAAAATAATAAACAACTCCTGATGTATGTACTGTACAGCCCTGTAAATGTATTCAACGCATATTATATCATTATGTCTAAATCAAATGTAAGTCTGTATATTTTCAGCCACCGGCTGCAACTCTATTAATAAACCGTTTAATATTATTATTATTATTATTATTATTATTATTATTATTATTATTATATACTAGCCAACGGGGGCAACATTTCCCCTTGGTTATATTCTGGCGGTTTTTATCCGATGTAGCCAAAATTTCCCTTAATGTTAACGGATGTCTAGCTAACGTAATGGGTCTCGTAGCCATGAAGGGACGTCAGAAAGGAGATGCCAATATACCTTTCCATTAACCCATCAATTAGTTACATACGCGGTAAGTTAACGGAGAAGACATTAGTAATTAACCCATTTCGCGCCCCCACACACCCAGACACGCCCCCACATATATATCCAGTCTCTGGGGGTAATAGACTCCTCTCCCTTCCCCCAATTCCTCCTTAACCCTCTCCCCATCCTCCCAACCCCCCTCCCCAACCTCCTTCCAACTCCTCCCTAACCACTCCCCAACCCCTTCCCCAACCCCTCCTAACCCCTCCCCAATCCCCCCTCCTACAATCCCTTTCCCCAACCCCTCCCTAAACCCCCTTCCTCCAAACCCCTCCCCAACCCCCTCCCCGAACCCTTCCCCAAACCCCCTCCTACAATCCCTCTCCCCAACCCCCCACCCTCCCAATATGTGAAATTATGGCGCATTCCTCTCCTCCCAGATGTTAAAATAAACTCGAATTCAACTAAACATCTGAGAACGGCTTGTGTGGCTGGCCTGAGAAGACGTCAAGAGAGAGAGAGAGAGAGTTTTATTCGACACCGTTGAAGAAATCAGTTGGTCATGGGGTGGGTGTCGTAACCAGGGTGGGGGGAGGGAAGACAGTGGGGGTAGGAGGAGGGGAGGGCCAGGTGGGAGGAGGAGGGCCAGGTGGGAGGAGGAGGGCCATATCACCTCGCGCTGAATTTCTCGCCTTTCACCATAACTGAGGCTTCCGGTACCTCTCCTTCTCTCTCTTTCTCGCTCCTTCATTCCTTCTTCTTCCTTCCCTCCTCTCCCTTCCTCTCTCCTTTCTTTTTCCCTCCTTCCCTTCCTCCCACCCTTTGTCTCTCCCTCCCTCGTTTCCTCCCTCCTCCTTCCTCCAGTAAGGTGTGCGTGGAGTTAACCTAACCTAACCTAACCTAACCCTACCACTGTCTTGTACTTGTAGATGCTTGTAAAATATACGATAATTATCACCATAATATACGATCCCTTAAATATTTTCACATGCACCGGGATCCTCATGACGATAGCTTTCTAAAAGTTACTGATTTAAATACATTTGTTTATTTTTCTATGTATATATGTGTATTTATATTTAATTTATCGTTAAAAAGTGGAATTTTAATAAGTAAGATGAGATTTAACTAAATATTTTGTCTGTTAGTATAAGTTCAGTATGGAGGGCTCTCTCTCTCTCTCTCTCTCTCTCTCTCATCAGCGATAATCTCTATAAATTTGGAACTGTTGGCACTACGGGTCGACCATGAGAGCTAAACGTGATCACTGTCTCATGATGTATACACGTACAGTACTCGTTCACTCACTGCTGGAGAGGGTAGTCCGTTTTATCGAGGTAAACTGTGAAACCTCCAATTAACGGACTGTAGGAGAGAATAGTCCGTTATATCGAGGTCCGTAAAGCTGTGAAACCTATGAGAGGAAAAATAGTTCGTTTTATCGAGGTTACATTGTAGGATTGATACTATATTCCTCTTATTATGTATTTCTGTGCTTTAATAACTAAGGTCTTCTGTATTATTCAAGGTACAGTGTGTGAAACTACTGTAATCTTACGGTAATTTACTGAAACATTTTCCTGAAAGACAAATGTTGCTCGCCGTTACAGGATTCTCTAACTATTCTTGTCCAGCTGTATTTTATTTTGGTTTTTTTCATAAATTATGTAACGTATCTTACAGTATCTTAATAAATTAGGGTGTCTAATCTTCACTTGAAATCAGCTGGGGGTGTCTATCAGGTGTAATTAAGCTGGGGTGCTAATCTTCAGGTGATCCATGACGTCAACAACACGTTAGTACACATTGACTAGTGACCAGCCTCATCATGTGTTAAATTGTATGTTAATTCAAAAATGTTAACCTCAACATATTGTTATTTAGGATCCTTCATGTTTTCAACGCACAATAAAGGTTTCAACGCTTAATAAAGGTCAACGCCATAATAAAGGTTCAACATACAATAAAGGTTCAACGCCACAAAGGTTCAACGCCACGTAAAGGTTCAACGCCACAATAAAGGTTCAACGCCACAATAAAGGTTCAACGCCACAATAAACAGTTCAAGGTCCCACTGTAAAGGGTTCAATGCCACACTGGAGACACACACAGCCGGCCCAGCATACTAAAATGTCAACAACTGTTCAGCATATTAATTACTGTACCAACTACCTAATAACTATCCAGACAGTGGTACCAAAGAGCTATAGTTCAGTGTACCAAGCTCTTATAGTGGTACAAATAGTGTTACATTGGTATTAGATGAGGCTTTGAACAGTGGGTAACAATTAGTTATACAATGGCACCATTTAGTTATACAGTGGTACCAGTTACAGAGACAGTGGTACCAGTCGGTTATACAGTGGTACCAGATGATGCTTTTAACCAGCGGTACAAATAGTTTTACATTGGTACCTGACAGTTTTGTAAACCGTGATACCAAACAGGTTTTTTTATATACATTTTTACTTTTACAATGGTACCTGACAGTTCTTCACATGAAATAACTTTACAATGGTACCATATAACTTCCCGAACAGAGGTACCACACACACACACTTATCATGACTATTGACAACTGTGTACCATTGGAAGCGTTGGTATTGGTGGTATATTGGGGGTGGTATTTATTGGTAGGTATGGAGGAGGTTCACCATTGTCACCATTACCACCACCATCACTACCACTCACCTACCATCACCACCACTACTACTATCACCACCATCACCATCACCATACCACCATCCATCACATCCCACTTACCATCACTTTATCACCATCACTACAAATATCACCACCATAATCACCATCACTACAAGCTGTCACCACCACTACAGTGTAAGGTCCTGCTGATGGTGGAGGAAGAGCTGGAGGATGAAGGAGGGAGGGAGGAGAGGGAGGGAGGGAGAGAGGAGGAGAGAGGGAGGGAGAGAGACGACCTCGCGCAACCGTCTGGAAACTGGGCCTCCTCCTCTCTCCCTCCTCCTCCCCTCCCTCTCTCCCTGTCCTCTTGCCACCAGGTGAATCCTCTTTTCCCATCTCTCTCCTTCCTATCACCCCTTCTTTCCATTCCACCCTTCCCCACATGTGTCCTGGACTCCTGGACATGTGTTTTTGGGATTCACATGTTGGGGACAGATGGTAAGGGAGGGGGAGAAGTGAGGAGGTTTCTGTGGAGGTTTACGCTTGGAGAAGGCGGGGGGAGGGAGGAAGGAGGGAGAAGGGGGGAGAGAGGTGAGGGAAGAGGGAGGGAGGTAGGTGGGGAGGTAGGGAGGAGGAGGAGGTAGGGAGGGAGGAGGTGAGAGGGAGGGAGGAGGTGAGTGAGGGAGGTGGGAGGAGGTAGGTAGGTGGAAGAGGGAGGAGGTGGGTAGGAGAGGGAGGGAGGGGAGGGAGGGGGAGGAGGAGGATTACACAGCATGACCACTCCACGGTTTGCCTCCTCGCCTCACCTCCTAACCTGACATAAACACTTCCCTTACTCACCTTACCTCACAGCACAACCTCCTTCACACTGCTTACTTCACCACACTGCCCCACCCTCACCATACTGCCCCTCTCTGCCCCACCTCACCATACTGCCCCACCTCACCACATGCCCCTCACCATACTGCCCCCACACCTCCCACACTGCCCCTCACCCACACTCAACATACCTCAGACAATACTAACAATCGCCATTATTTAACATTCCTTATTACTTTTTCTGTAATATCCATAGGTCATAGTGTCAGGTGGTGTCACAGGTGTCATATGCTGCTGTCATGGAGAGGGGTGTCATATCCAAGTGATGTGGAGATAGGTATAATATTTAAGTGTCATAAGGGGAGGTGTCATGGAGGGAGAGGAGGTGTCATGGCGGGAGATGTCACAGAGTTGTCATACGAGGTGTCATAAGGGAGTTGTCACATAATTGTCATACTAGATATCACGAAAGGAGGTGTCACATAGTTGTCATACGATATGTCATGGAGAGGTGTCACATATTTGTCATACGCAGGTGTTACATAGTTGTCATACGATGTGTCATGGAAGATCACATAGTTGTCCTTACAAAGTATGTCATGGAGAAAGGTGTCACATAATTGTCATACACGGTGTCATGGGAGGCAGTGAGAGTGTTGACAGTAAGGAGCAAATGACAGGTGAGGAAACTAGACCTTGACGTCATAGGGAGGGGAGGGTATATGGTGAGGGGAGGGAGGGGGTATATTGGGGAGAGGGAGGGGGGTGGGGGGGAGGGGGAAAGGTGGGTGGTGAGTGAGGAGGGAAGGGGTGGGGTGGGTGAGGCGGTAGATGGTGAGGGAGGAGGGGGTTGATGATGAGGGAGAGAGGGAGGGGTAGATGGTGAGGGAGGGAGGGTAGATGGTGAGGAGGGGGTAGATGGTGAGGGAGGGAGGGGCGGTAGATGGTGGGGAGGGAGGGGGTAGATGGTGTGAGGGGGAGGGCGGTAGATGGTGGGGAGGAGATAGGAAAGGGAATAGGAAGAAACAAAAAAAACAAAACACTTACTTATGCGTTACTTATACATGACAGACAAACGAGACAGACAGACAGACAGACAGACAGAGAGAGGGATGACACACACTGCTGAGAGAGCTGTGAGAAGAGGGAGGAGAAGTAGGAGGAAGTGGGTGGAGGGGGAGAGGCGCCAACAAGGGGAGGAAGTAGTCTAGGAGGAGCAGGTGCGGCAGGAGGAGGAGGGAGGAGGACAGGAGGATGAGAGGGGGGGTGTAGGGAGGAGGGAGGATGTTGGAGGTGGGGAGGAAGAGGAGGAGAGAGAGGAAAGAAGTGGGACAAAGAGAGAGGCAGGAGGGTTGGGTAGAGTAAGAGAAGAGGGAGAAAAGGAAGAGAAAGAAAAGTAGACACAATAATAGAGGGGAAGGGTAGAGGAAGAGGAGGAGGAAGGAGGGGAAGCGAAAGAAGGGGGGAGGAGGGGGTGAACAAGCAGTGAGCGGAAGTGTAAAATACTTAGCATAAAGGATAACTGAAAGAGATGGAGAAAAGCAGGAGGGAGAAAGAACGGATGATGAATGTGTGTATCGGAGAAAATAAGGAGGAGGAGAGGAGAGGAGGAAGGAGATACAGAAAAGAATTGGTTTAAAAAAATACGTGAAATTACAATAAAAGAGGAAAGAGGCAGTTGTTAGTAGCGTTTGGTTATGGTTAGGTTATCCAAAGTTAATGAACGTATCTAGTTAAGGTAGAGTCTCAGTGTTAATTTTTCTCCTAACTGATGCTAAGTGAACGTGTCAATTAGGTAGAGATCTCAGTGTTAATTTTGTCTCTAACTTGTTAAGTGAACGTATCTAGTTAAGGTAGAGTCTCAGTGTTAATTTTGTCTCTAACTGGTGCTAAGTGAACGTATCTAGTTAAGGTAGAGTCTCAGTGTTAATTTTGTCCCTAACTGGTGTTAAGTGAACGTATCTAGTTAAGTAGAGTCTAGTGTTAATTTTGTCTCCACTGGTGCTAAGTGAACGTATCTAGTTAAGGTAGAGTCTCAGTGTTAATTTTGTCTCTAACTGGTGCTAAGTGAACGTATCTAGTTAGGTAGAGATCTCAGTGTTAATTTTGTCTCCTAACTGGTGTTAAGTGAACTTATCTAGTTAAGGTACAGTCTCAGTGTTAATTTTGTCTCTAACTGATGCTAAGTGAACGTATCTAGTTAAGGTAGAGTCTCAGTGTTTTGTCCCTAACTGGTGCTAAGTGAACGTATCTAATTAAAGTAGAGTCTCAGTGTTTTGTCTCTACTGATGCTAAGTGAACGTATCTAGTTAAGGTACAGTCTCAGTGTTAATTTTTGTCCTAACTGGCACTAAGTAACGTATCTAGTTAAGGTAGAGTCTCAGTGTTAATTTTGTCTCCTAACTGATGTTAAGTGAACGTATTCTAGTTAAGGTAGAGTCTCAGTGTTAATTTTGTCTCCTAACTGGTGCTAAGTGGCGTATCTGGGTTAGGTACAGTCTCAGTGTTAATTTGTCTTGGTGCTAAGTGAACGTATCTAGTTAAGGTAGAGTCTCAGTGTTAATTTTGTCTCTAACTGATGCTAAGTGAACGTATCTAGTTAAGGTAGAGATCTCAGTGTTAATTTTCTCTCCTACCTGATGCTAAGTGAACGTATCTAGTTAAGTACAGTCTCAGTGTTAATTTTGTCTCTAACTGATGCTAAGTACGTATCTGTTTATCGTTCACTAACGGTGGTGAACGTATCTAGTTAAGGTAGAGTCTCAGTGTTAATTTTGTCTCCTAACTGATGCTAAGTGAACGTATCTAGTTAAGGTAGAGTCTCAGTGTTAATTTTGTCTCCTAACTGGTGCTAAGTGAACGTATCTAGTTAAGGTACAGTCTCAGTGTTAATTTTGTCTCCTAACTGATGCTAAGTGAACGTATCTAGTTAAGGTAGTCTCAGTGTTAATTTTCTCTCCTACCTGATGCTAAGTGAACGTATCTAGGTTAAGGTACAGTCTCAGTGTTAATTTTGTCTCCTAACTGATGCTAAGTGAACGTATCTAGTTAAAGTAGAGTCTCAGGGCAATTCTAGCGCCATTTCTGACAATATTAAAGGAAGAGAAACAGTTAAGTAAATTCCCAAGTTTTACATTTACGAGAAATATTTATTTTATGAATGTCTGTAAATCCCGATGTTATTATTTTACATTTTTTTTTTATGTTTTACCGTAAGCCGAAGAGTTAGGGGGCCTTTCTTAAAGCTTAACTTACGCATTTTGTTTATTAAAAGCTTGACGTACGATATGGTTTTATTTTTAAGCTAACTTATGATTTGTGTACATGAAAAGCTTGACTTACGAGCTTAGGAACATTATGAAAGCTTAATTTATGACATATGAACATTTTACAGCTTAATTTACGACATATGAACAGCCTTAAAGCTTAGCCTACGACATATCAATATTAAAATCTTGATTTATGAGGTTTTTTTAGTTCTTATTATTCTTAAAGCTTATATACGACACATGAACATTCTTAAAGCTTATCTTACGATATGTGAACATTGTTACAGCTTATCTTACGAGGATTAACACTACAGGTGTCTTGAGGTTAAGCTCTTCTGTGTCTGTCTGTCTGTCTGGTTGTCTCCTCTTCTTCCTTCAGACTCCTCCTCCTCTTCCTTCATACTCCTCCTCTTCTTCCTTCAGACTCCCTCTTCCTTCAGACTCCTCCTCTTCTTCCTTCAGACTCCTCTTCCTCTCTCCCTCTTCCTCCACCTCCAAGAACCAACACGAATTTAGTAGCTGTGACCTTCAGATGTCTACCCTTCCCTCCACCTACCCTCCTTCTGTTGGCTAGCCGGAGTTAGTGTGTTGTGAGGGAAGGAGGGAGGGAGGGAAATAGAGAGAAGGGAGGGGAGGAGGGAGGGAGTGGAGAGTGAGGGAGGTAGAGAAAATAGGGAGTGGGGAGTGAGGGAGGGAGGGAGAGGGGGATGAGAGAGAGAAGAGAGAAAGAGGGTAGAAGTCCTGTCAGGGTGTATTGAGTATACAAATGTCAGGTCATATGTCTCTCTCTCTCTCTCATCATTCCTTCGCCAAAATATAAACAATAATAACAATAATAATTAAACCAAGTACAAATATTTTTACCTTGTGTTTTGCTCCAATAGACACGACCTAGTGACCGCCTCTCCTGACCTGACTGATGTACGCCTTACCCACCATATATTAATGAGCAACTCTTTATGTTATTTATATAGTGTCATTATCCCGACATGACATTCACACACACTTAGACATATAGACAGGAAGGTAGATATAGATAGAGAAATAGACAGATAACAGACAGACACAGATAAGCTGATATATAAACCACATAACTTTAACCTATATTGATAGAGTAATTAGTAGTTTGTATTGTAATTACTGAAGCACAGGTTAATGAGGTGTGATATGTGAAGTATGTGATATATGAGGTATATAGCATCAATAGGGTATAGTGCTATATGTGGGTATGTGGGTATATCTATGGTATAATGTGGGTGGAGGGTGTAGAGGGGAAAGGATGGAATGGTGGGAGGGGAGGATATAGGAGGAGTGGGTGAGGGGGAAGGGAGGGGAGAGGAAAGGGAAGGGGGAATTAGGAAGGAGGGAAGAGTAAGAGAGAAGGGGGAGGAAAGATTAGGGAAGGAGGGAGGAGAGGGAAGGTGTAAGGAAGAAAGGGAAGGGAGGAAGAAGGGGAGGGGGGTAAAGAGGAGGGAGAAGGAGGAGTAGGAGTGAGGGGAGACGAGCTGTTACCTGGGCTGCGGAATGTGGCTGAGGGAGAGAGGGAGGCAGGGAGAGGGAGGGAGGCAGGGAGAGGGAGGGAGGCAGGGAGAGATGGGGGAGAGGGAGGAACGCCTAACAAGGGAAAGAAATGGAAAGGATATGGTAAGATAGAGAGGGGGGAGGGGGAAAGTAGGAGAGGAGAGAAGGAATAAGACGAAGAAGATAAAGGAAAACTATGTCGTTGAAGGAGGAAGACAGAGAGACCAAGAAGGAGAGGAAAAAATCACAAAGGGAATAAGGAATGTGCAAGTAAGAGACAGAGAGAGGGAAGGAAGGAGAGAGAGACAGTGAGAGAAGAAGAGACAGAGGTAAAGGAATGTGACCTGAAGAAGGTTGAGGAAAGGAAGGAATTTTGTGGAGGAAAGAGGAGGAGGAGGAGGTGTAAAACAGAGTGAATGACAGTAGTAGTAGTAGTAGTAGTAGTAGTAGTAGTAGTAGTAGTAGTAGTAGTTGGAGGCCATAATTGAATAAATAGTTGTAATAATAGTGGTGGTGGTGGTGGTAAGGCACACATTCATTCATACATACATACGTTAACTCATACATACATACATACACACGTACATTAATAATACACACGTCAGCTGGTGGTGGTGTAGGTGGCGCCTCAGACCGGTGTTCTCGTGTAGGACCAGAGGCATTGGGTTCGAACCTTGGACACTCGGGGCTTTCCATAGTACAAACACACATGTATATAATGTATACAGAGTTGTATGTATATGTATATCCACCTAAATACATGTTTGTCTCTCTCTAACCTAGCCTAACCTAACCTAGCCTAACCTAACCTTACCTAACCTAACCTTACCTAACCTTACCTAACCTAACCTAACCTAGCCTAACCTAACCTAACCTTACCTAACCTTACCTAACCTAGCCTAACCTAACCTAACCTAACCTAACCTTACCTAACCTTACCTAACCTAAGCTAAGCTAATTAGTCTCATTAGTCCCCATCTGGTCTTAAAGTTATGTTAGATCAACTTGGGTTAGGTTAGGTTACTTCAGGTTAGGTTAGGTTATTGCAGGTTACGTTAAGTAAGTTTAGGAGAGGTTAGCGTAGTTTAGTTTAGGTTAGGTTAGTGTAGTTTAGGTTAGGAGATGTTACTGTAGTTTAAGTTAGGTTAGGTCAACTTAGGTCAACTTAGGTCAAGCCCCCACATGAACTAAGCCCCAGCTGACCATCACCCCAGCCCCCAGGTCGAGGCGTGTTGGTGTAGGATGACGAGTGTGACAGGTGAAGGGCAGGTGTGACAAGAGGTGTTGCAAGGTACGTGACATACCTGTGATTGCAAAGCCGTGCAAGGAGCTCTGTTGCAAGGTTGTGTAACACGTTGCACTAAAGGCTCCCGGCTACAGTGCAGGGCAGGTGTTATTGTGTGCTGGGTGGATGTGGGTTTGTGGGTGGATGTGGGTTAGTGTGGGTGGATGTGGGTTAGTGTGGGTGGATGTGGGTTAGTGTGGGTGGATGTGGGTTTGTGGGTGGATGTGGGTTAGTGGGTTAGGTGGATGTGGGTTTGTGGGTTAGTGTGGGTGGATGTGGGTTAGTGTGGGTAGATGTGGGTTAGTGTGGGTGGATGTGGGTTAGTGTGGGTGGATGTGGGTTAGTGTGGGTGGATGTGGGTTAGGGTGGGTGGATGTGGGTTAGTGTGGGTGGATGTGGGTTAGTTTCGGAAGATGTATGGTGATGCGGGTTGACGTAGGTTGATATGGGTTGACCTAGATTGATGTGGGTTGATGTAAATTGATGTGGGTTGATACTGTTTATGTGGGTTGACTTAGGGTGATGTGGGTTGACCTGGTTTACTTTCAGTTGACGTGGGTTGATTGACATGGGCGTGAGGCACAATGAAGGGACAGCTTGGTGACACTGTTTGCTTGTTTACTTTTCGGTTTACTTGTATTTACTTTTTATTTGACTTTATTTTGTTTGTTTTTGTTTACTTGTTTACTTTATTTACTTTACTTATTGTTTTGTTTACTTATTTGTTCGTTTTTTTTGTTTACTTGTTTACTTTATTTACATTACTTATTGTTTTGTTTACTTATGTGTTCGTTTTGTTTGTTTTTCTGTTTATACGTGTTTTCTTTTATGTTCGTTTTTGTTAATTTTCTTGTTTGCATTTACTGTTTTTTGCTTACTTTTCTGTTTTGTTTGCTTCTGTGTGTTTGTGTGGTAGAGGCGAAGAATCAGCAACACCTGTGAACGTATACTGACACACACACACACACACACACACACACACACACACACACACACACACACATGTGACTATCATGTACACGATACTCATTAATACATATTCATACACATCCTCTCTCGACACACCTCTGTATGATAGGGTTGTAGGAGAACACCTGTACCTCTACCTGTAATTATAACTGTACTAATTAACTGTGTTCATGAATATTTTTACACCTCGACTCACAAGGAATATAGCTATCATTTCTGTCTGTCTATGTCTGTCTGTCTGTCTGTCTGTCTGTCTGTCTGTCTCTGTCTAAAATGCTTACACTAGGAGATGGTAAGTACACTCCTACACCTGTACACAAATATAGAGGTAGGGTACACCTGAGAGACCACACAGGGCGAGGGTGTGGCACTATGTGTAGGGCCAGCTGTGTGCCAAGTGCCAAGTGCTTACCTGCGGAGGAGAGCAGTAGTGGGGAGGGTGTGTGGTGGTGAGGGGGGTGTGTGGTGGGGAGGGTGTGTGGTGGGGAGGGTGTGTGGTGGGAGGGTGTGTGGTGGTGTGTGATGTGTGTGTGGTGATGGTGTGTGGTGATGAGGCTGTGTGGTGGGGAGGGTGTGTGTGTGGTGGTGATGTGGTGTGGTGTGGGAGGGTATGTGGTGGTGATGTTGTGTGGTGGTGAAGCTGTGTGGTGGTGAGAGTGTGTGGTGGTGAGGGTGTGTGTGGTGGTGATGGTGTGTGGTGGTTAGGGGGAGGAAGAAAGGGAGGGCGGAGGAGCAAGAAGAAGTGGTGGAGGAAGAGGGAGAGGATGAGTGGGGGGAGATTGAGGAGGAGGAGAGGGAGGGAGAGAGGAAGGAGGAAAAGAGGAAGGGGGAGGAAGAGGAGGAGGTGACCACAGAACAGTTGCATGAATCCGGCCCTGCGTGTACAAGGACATCACACCACGTACATTACACCACGTACAAAACACCACGTACATCACACACGTACATCACACTACGTACATAACACCACGTACATCACACTACGTACATAACCACGTACATCACACCACGTGCATAACACCACGTACATCACACCACATACATCACACCACGTACATCACACCACGTACATCACACCACGTACATCACACTACGTACATAACACCACGTACATAACACCACGTACATAACACCATGTACATCACACGCACATGCTACGTACATGTACTAAAAAACACCACGTACACGATAAGACACGCCATATATGACACGTACGTTGTATGTCCAACACACCACGTACTTGACACGTACAAGGTGACACGTACACTTAAAACCAAAACTCCCTTAACACAGCAAAATATGACGCTAGTTGTCCTTGGTTAGTGCTGGTAGTCACTCACCAGTCACTCAGTCACTCACCAGTCAATCAATCAGTCACTTAACCAGTCACTCACCAGTTAATTACTCCGTCACTCAACCACTCACTCAGTCAATCAACCAGTCACTCAGCCAGTCAATCACTCACCAATCACTTAGTCAGTAAACCAGTCACCCAAGTAGCCAATCGGTCACTCAGTCACTCACAGTCAGACCTGTACCTACCTGACACTCACCTGTAGAGCGGTGAGTAACGTCTTAAAGCGAATATAACGAGATTATAGGTAATTCTTCTTCTTCTTCTTCTTCTTCTTCTTCTTCTTCCCCTCCTCCTCTGCCTCCTCTTCCCCTTCCTTCTCTCATCCCTCCCCCTCCTCTCCTCAATCATCATCATCATCATCATACATGAGCAACAGCATCAAGTAGCCGTGACGTCACCACTACGCGATCAACAACTATTGGTGGAATCCAGACGTATTGGTAGTATGACGTCACTGTTTGTTTACGGATATACGACGGATTCCAGACTTGCTAACCAATTATTTACGATAGAATCCAGTGGCAGCGATATGATTACGTCATACAGTGGAATATTGCTCATTTACCAATCAGAGAGAAGAATCCAGACCTAGACGGCAGTGACGTCATTGCAGATAGTGATACTATATTAAGCCAATCAGAGAGAAGAATCCAAACCGAGACAGCAATGACGTCACTGTACATGAACGTATCCACTGGCGTCATTGGAGGAGGGTTTGTTTACATGTGCCAGCCGCTTGACGCAAACCTTAGCCATGGTGAAAGGTGAATGATGGTGAGGATGATGGTGACGTTAATGATTGTGATGGTGATAATGGTGATAGTGATGCTGGTGATGATAATGATGATGATGGCGATGGTGATGAAAATGATGATGATGGTGAGGAAGCGAATGAAAATCCCAGGTGATGGTGACGACAGGTGAGAATGACAGTCAGGGGCTTTAGATAGTGTCGTGTGGTGACAGACAGACAGACAGACAGACAGACAGATATAGAGGCTCGGTGCTGATAACGATAAGAACAATAAAAGGTAAACAGTGACTAGATTATTATTGTTTGCATTGTTTACAGGATAATGTGATGTAATAATGTATACTGTACCTGTACCTGTACCTGTACCTGTACCTGTATCTATACCTGTACCTGTATCTATACTTATACCCAATGTTATCTTCCGGGTTATAAATTGAACCACAAAATAAAGTTAAAATACATAACAAATAATAAACTACACATTTATTTTCGAATAAACTAAAACAAAACAAAAACAGATAACCCCGCACCGCCATATTAGTGACGTCACAGGAGCTGACTTTACCCACAATGCCACACTCGAGCCAGACGTAAACAACTAGCTCCTCACAACTTATAATTATCTCGACCACAACAAACGGTAGCCATTGTAGAAGGTAACACGAGCCTAAAATATTAATCGTGTGGTTTTAAGGGGATACGTGGAGAGGTTTAGGACACATGGGGGGGATTTTAAGTGGTTTAGGACACGTGGGGGGTGATATTAAGTGGTTTAGGACATGTGAGGGTGATATTAAGTGGTTTAGGACACGTGGGGGTGATATTAAGTGGTTTAGGACACGTGGGGGTGATATTATGTGGTTTAGGACACGTGGGGGTGATATTAAGTGGTTTAGGACATGTGAGGGTGATATTAAGTGGTTTAGGACACGTGGGGGTGATATTAAGTGGTTTAGGACACGCAGGGGTGATATTAAGTGGTTTAGGACACGTGGGGGTGATATTAAGTGGTTTAGGACATGTGAGGGTGATATTAAGTGGTTTAGGACACGTGGGGGTGATATTAAGTGGTTTAGGACACGCAGGGGTGATATTAAGTGGTGTATGAAAGGTTTGATTAATTTGTTTATTTTTAGGCAGTACGTGACTAAAATATTTCCGGAGGTGTTTAGAGAATACGGGACTAAAACACATTGGATGCGTGTTTTTGTGTGTGTGTGTGTGTGTGACCCCGAAAACACACAAGCACACACATGCATCAAACACCTTCCTGTTCTCTCACACTCTACCCCTGATATTGCTGGGCTACACACACACACACACCCACAATCAGCTGGTCTACAAGTTCAGATAAGTTCAGACAGGTCACTCACACGTACACGATGCTTCAAGAACACACCTGTAATTAACCTGTGTGTGTGTGGGGGGGGGGGTAGAAGTGTGCGTGTTTAGAACTTTTATGTCTGTGTGTGCGTATGTATAGTATGTGCGTGTGTATGTATGTAGACTGTTACCAGGTATATTATTACACAGGTATCGTCAAGACTAATTACACAATGGAATCACCTGTGTCACGATCTCTTATCTATCTATCAGCTGCTCGTCACCAAAAATTACTTGGACCGTGTGTTAGTGTGTGTGTGAAGGCGTGTTGAGTGTGTTGAGTGTGTTAGTGTGTTATTATTATTATTATTATTATTATTATTATTATTATTATTATTATTATTATTATTATTATTATAAACACACTCAAACATTCCCTTTTAACATCCTTTAAAACAACAAAACATTTCCTAGCACACAAACATACAAACACAATACACGCAAACAGTTAACACACACACACACACACACACACACACACACACACACACACATTAAACACACACACATACACACACACACACACATACACACACACGGCACACACACACTTACACACACACACACACACAAACAGTCCATCTCCAGTGTTTGCAGTTCCCGCCAAAAGCCAAGACCAAGAGTATCGATCCGGTGTACTGCGCTAAACTCGCTCCATCGATTACCACCCAGCCAGCCAGCCACACTGAGACATAGGTTAGTTGGCCTCTGCTAGGGTGAAGAGGTGGGTTAGGTTAGGGTGAGGTGGGTTAGGTTAGGGTGAGGTGGGTTAGGTTAGGGTGAGGTGGGGTTAGGTTAGGGTGAGGAGGTGGGAAGTTAGGTGAGGTGGTTAGGTTAGGTGAGGTGGTAGGGTTAGGTGAGGGGTTAGGTTAGTGAGGAGGTGGGGTTAAGTTAGGGTGAGGTGGTGGGTTAGGTTAGATGAGGGTGTGAGGTGGTGGTTGGGTTAGGGTGAAGTGGTGGGGTAAGGTTAGGTGAGGTGGTGGGTTGCTAGGGTGAGGTGGTGGGTTGGGTTAGGGTGAAGTGGGGTTTGTTAGGGGTGAGGTGGGGGTCAAGTTAGGGTGAAGTGGTGGGTTTGTTAGGATGAGGTGGTGGGTTGGTTAGGGTGAAGTGGTGGGTTAAGTTAGGTGAGGAGGTGGGCTAACTTGTCTTAATTTGATATTTTAACCTAAGACAGATGAGATTAGCTTTTAGGTTAAATTGATCTAAAATTGGTTAGATTAAGTTAACTTAGGTTAAATAGATTGGGAATTGGTTCACACACACACACACACACACACACACACACACACACACACACACACACACACCGTTCAACAAGTCTTAATTTAACATCATAGACAAACTTTTGGACATAAATTTAATAGAAGAAAAAAAAGAAGAATTCGATATTTTCTCCGTCGTGTGTGTGTGTGTGTGTGTGTGTGTGTGTGTGTGTGTGTGTGTGTGTGTGTGTGTGTGTGTGTGTGTGTGTGTGTGTGTGTGTGTGTGTGTGTGTGTGTGTGTGTGTGTGTGTGTGTAAGTAGGGGCGATCCTCATCAAAGTAGGGAGACGGTGAGGGAGAAGAGCGCCCCGAGGGGATGTTTCAGGAGGGTCGATATCTCCATCCCTCTTCCTCCTCCTCATCTTCCCCCTCTTCTTCCCTTCCTCCTCCTCCTCCATCTTAGGACTTCACCCTCCTCCTCCTCCCTCCTCCTCTCCCTCCATCAGCACCCTTGTAGTCAAATCCGTCGAACCGTGCGTGAAATACCCTCTCCCCCTCCCCCGTCAGGAGATACCAGCCTACCCCGTCAGGAAGATGCCGCCGCCTGTAAGATACTACGCCTTGGTGTTAGTATACTGAGTGCCGCTTCTGCTCCTCGGCCTGCCTAACATAAAGTACTCAGCCCTTCCTTCCTCCTTCCTCTTTCTTCTTCCTTCCTCTTTCTTCCTTCTTCCTCTTTCTTCCTTCTTCCTCCTTCCTCTTTCTTCCTCCTCCCTCCCTCCTTCCTTTTTCTTCCTTCCTCCTACCTCCTCTTTCCTTCTTCCTCCCACATCCTTTTTCTTCCCCCTCCCTCCTCCTTTCTCTCACCTCTTTCCTTCCTCCTCTCTCCCACTACTGAGGTATGAACGCCTATTGAGGAAAAAAGGATCAGTTTCTTAAAGGCAGTGCGGATATAGTACACTGTGGGCTGTAACCATAATACAGTATACGAGGAGGCAATGTATAATGTATTGGTTTATTTTCTATTCTATTTCATCTCTCTTCAAGAAATATGTATAATGATAACTTCTTCTTCTTCTTATCCACCTTCCTACTCCTTCCTCTCTTCCTCATCTCACCCTCTTCCTCCCCCTGGTTTTGGGTAGTTGGGCCAGTTGGTTTTAGTGGTCACCTGGCTGTAGTGGCCATCTGAGTAAGCTATTGTTGTTGTGGTGATGTTGCTATTATTATTCTTGTTGTAAAAGAAAAAAGGAAAAAAAAAATAGTTGTAGCAGCAACATATGAGACGTATCCAACAGGTAAGGGGTCACACCTCCAATTAACTCCCCTCAGGTATCAACACACAGTACTGCCTACACCTCTATACGCCACCCCTCCCTCCCCCTCCCGTCCCACCTCCTTTAATCCCCATACCTACACCCAGAGATGTTGGTCGTCACCCCTCCACACCTGGCTGCACCCCTAGCCTGACCCAACCACCCCAGGCCTGCACCCACTACCTAATCACCCTACGCCGCCACCCACTACTATAACCACCCCTACGCCGCCACCCACTACCACAGCCCTCACCAGGCCGCCACCCACGTAAACAACTCGACATTGAAACAAACCGTCGACTTCCGGTACTCTGAGGTCATCATTGAGTAAGGGGTAGGGGGTAGGGAAAGGGGTTGAGAGAGGGAGGGTGAGGAGTAGAGGGTAGGGGGAGGGGGTTAAGGGGGGAGGGGGAAGGGGTTGAGGTGGGGAGGAGGGGTTGAGGTGGAGGTGAGGAGGTTGAGGTGAGGAGGATTGAGGTAGGGGGGGTTGAGGTAGGGAGGAAGGGGGTTGAATGAGGGGAGGGGGTTGCGGTAGGGGGAGGAGTGTGGTTGAGGTGGGGAGAGGAAGGGGTTGAGGTAGGGAGGAGGAATTGAGGTGAGGGGTAGGGGAAGGGGTTGAGGTAAAGGAGGGGAAGGGGTTGAGGTAGGGGAGAGGAAGAGTGGTTGAGGTAAGGAGGGAAGGGGTTGAGGGAAGGGAAGGAATTGAGGTGGGGTAGGGAAGGGGGTTGAGGTAAGGAGGAAGGGGGGTTGAGGTAGGGAGAGGAAGAGTGGTTGAGAGTAAAGGAGGGGAAGGGGGGTTGAGGTGGGGAAGGGAGAGAATTGAGGGAGAGGGGTAGGGAAGGGGTTGAGGTAAAGGAGGGAAGGGGGTTGCGGTGGGGAGGAAGGGGGGTTGGGGTAGGGGGAGAGTATAATGAGGTTAAATCTCATATGAAGAGGTAAGGTAGAGTCTTATAGTGAGGGAGGTAGGTAGCGTGACTGGAGGGTGTGAAGATAACAGTGTATGTTAACACAGGCTCAGTACAAGTGTGGTATATAAAACACCAACTGTGTGTTACAGCTGTACTTTACTAGTTCAATAGGGAGGATTCGTACACAATGTATAATAGGGTGTCTAATCATCAGGTGAAATAAGCTAGGTGTCTAATCATCAGGTGAAATAAGCAGGGTGTCTAATCATCAGGTATAAGCTTGGGGTGTCTAATCATCAGGTGAAATAAGTTGGAGTGTCTAATCATCAGGTGAAATAAGCTAGGTGTCTAATCATCAGGTGAAATAAGCTGGGTGTCTAATCATCAGGTGAAATAAGCTAGGGTGTCTAATCATCAGGTGAAATAAGACTGGTGTCTAATCATCAGGTGAAATAAACTGGGTGTCTAATCATCAGGTGAAATAAGCAGGGGTGTCTAATCATCAGGTGAAATAAGCTTGGGGTGTCTAATCATCAGGTGAAATAAGCTTGGGTGTCTAATCATCAGGTGAAAATAAGCTGTTGTCTAATCATCAGGTGAAATAGCTTGGTGTCTAATCATCAGGTGAAATAAACTTGGGGTGTCTAATCATCAGGTGAGAATAAGCTGGGGTTGTCTAATCATCAGGTGAAATAAGCTTGGTGTCTAATCATCAGGTGAAATAAAGCTTAGGATTTCTAATCATCAGGTGAAATAAAGCTTGGGTGTCTAATCATCAGGTGAAATAAGCAGGTGTCTAATCATCAGGTGAAATAAGCTTAGGTGTGTCTAATCATCAGGTGAAATAAGCTGAAGTGTCTAATCATCAGGTGAAATAAGCTTAGGTGTCTAATCATCAGGTGAAATAAACTTGGGGTGTCTAATCATCAGGTGAAATAAAGCAGGGTGTCTAATCATCAGGTGAAATAAGCTTGGGGGTGTCTAATCATCAGGTGAAATAAGCTGAAGTGTCTAATCATCAGGTGAAATAAGCTTAGGGTGTCTAATCATCAGGTGAAATAAACTGGTGTCTAATCATCAGGTGAAATAAGCTAGGGTGTCTAATCATCAGGTAGAAATAAGCTTGGTGTCTAATCATCAGGTGAAATAAGCAGGTGTCTAATCATCAGGTGAAATAAGCTTGGGGTGTCTAATCATCAGGTGAAATAAGCTTGGGGTGTCTAATCATCAGGTGAAATAAGCTTGGGGTGTCTAATCATCAGGTGAAATAAGCTTGGGGTGTCTAATCATCAGGTGAAATAAGCAGGGTGTCTAATCATCAGGTGAAATAAGCTGGGGTGTCTAATCTTCAGGTGACCTAATCATTGTATTCAACCAAAAATCCACCACATTCAACCCTATCCTAATTTCTTTAACCCGGAAATGATCAACCGAACAACCATAATGAGACTAATTAGGTAAATAGTGAATTAATTATTATTATTATTATTATTATTTTTTTTTAATGGTCGTTTCAATTAAGTTTATTATCGTTTAAGATTTGTATTACCAAATGTATAGTTACAAACGGGGCCTCCTGATTGGTTACTTTTGGGGGTGAAACAATGTTTATGTTTATGTAATGTTTATATTTGCGTAAACAGTTGACGTCGGTTGATTTAGGGTCATAGTTTACATGGGTGTACAGAGGTCGCAAGTTACGATCACCCACGTCAATGACAAATAAATTCCCGCCAAAACAAAAGAATAAATTCCCTAAAAATTAAAAAAAAAAATCAACACCCATTTTATCATCGGTTAAATTCTGATCTATTTAATCGGTCAGATTTTTTTTAACGTTAATATTGTAAATCGTATTAACAATTTGCTAATAAAATTATTGAACTGGGTATAAAATTATTATTTTTTTAGGAATTAATATAATTTGGGTATTCAATAAAAAATGGTAATTATTAGTGTGTGTGTGTGTGTGTGTGTGTGTGTGTGTGTGCGTGTGTGTGTGTTTGTGTGTGTGATTAATGAGGTGTGCTAAGCAGGTTAATTATTTATGATATAATACAGGTAAGTTTGCAGGTTAATTGGCCCCTAGTTCTAATTGGCCCTAGTTCTAATTGGCCCTAGTTCTAATAGATCCTCCTCCTCTTCCTCCTGTCCCTCTCTTCCTCCTGCCCTCCTCTTCCTCCTGCTTGCTGGTGTCGAGTAGGATCCTAGCCCCTCCACCCCTCCTCCTCTTCTTCCTCCCCTCCTCTTCCTCTACCCCCCCTTCCTCCTCTACCTCCTCCTCCTCCCCCTCATATTCTTCCTCTCTTCTTCCTCCTCCTCCTAATCCTCTTACTCCTCTTTCTCCTCCTCATCCTCCGTTTCTTATCTCTCTTCCTCCTTCCCCTCTTACTCTTACCTCTCCTCCTCCTCCTCCTTCCTCCTCCTCCTCCTCCTCCTCCTCCTCCTCCTTCTTCTCCTCCTTCTCTTCCTCCTCCTCCATAAATCTTGAGGCTCTACAAGAGGTGGTGCTCGTGGCGGTCACCTCACCGCCAACTCTACTCCTCCGCCCCCAGGTGTGCTCACTCACCTCTACTGCTGGGAACCTGTGGGTGGGGGAGTTGGGGAGATCTAGGAGTGGAGGCCAGGAGGAGGATGAGGATTTGGGAGGTGGAATTTAGGAGAATCTTGGTTGGGATTTTTGAAGAGGCGTTGGGAGACCTGTAGGGGGGATTTGGGGAGGAGTGGGATTTTCTGAGGAGGGATATTGGGGGATGACCTGACGGAACGAACCTGTTAGAACCTAAGAGAGCCTAATGGAACCACTGAGAACCTAATAGAACATAAGAATAACACAATGAGAGCTTAATGGAACCTAAGAGAACGTAAGAAAACCATTGAGAACCGGACAGAACCACAGAGAACCGGACAGAACCACAGAGAACCGGACAGAACCACAGAACCGGACAGAACCATTGAGAACCGGACAGAACCACAGAACGGGACAGAACCACAGAGAACCGGACAGAACCACAGAGAACCGGACAGAACCATTGAGAACCGGACACTGGCAGTAGTCCCACTATCAGTACCACTCACGCAGAAAGTGATGTAACTCTACACTGCTTCGTCAGATTACATCATTGTTACCCCGAAACAATG
Organism: Homarus americanus; assembly: GCF_018991925.1. Taxonomy (NCBI): domain Eukaryota; kingdom Metazoa; phylum Arthropoda; class Malacostraca; order Decapoda; family Nephropidae; genus Homarus; species Homarus americanus. The sequence continues at coordinate 148,244 of NW_024721858.1, read as the reverse complement.
GTGACACTCAGGTAGTTTACTTTTGCACTAGGTTGTTTACATTGAACTAGGTTGTTTACATTGTACTATCCACCCTTTGTAAATGTTAACCAGTGTAAATTATGTATTGCTGTAAATGACCGATTGGTTTTATTTAAGTGATACAGGGTGGTGGAAAAGTTGTATTGGGTTTTCACGTGATTATAACTATTATTTATTTAAGTGATACAGGGTGGTGGAAAAGTTGGATTCTTTCGTGATTATATATTTATTTAAGTGATACAGGGGTGGAAAAGTTGTATTGTTTTGTGATTATAACTATTATTTATTTAGTCGGTGGTGGAAAAGTTGTATTGGCTTCACGTGATTATAACTATTATTTATTTTAAGTGATACAGGGTGGTGGAAAGTTGTTGCTTTTGTTATCTTATGTGTGGTGGTTTTGGCTTTTCACGTGATTATAACTTTTATCTATTTTAAGTATGGGAATTGGTGGAAAGAGTTGTATTGGCTTTTCACGTGATTATAACTATTATTTATTTTAAGTGATACAGGTTGGGTGGAAAAGTTGTATTGGCTTTTCACGTGATTATAACTATTATTTATTATAAGTGATACAGGGTGGTGGAAAAGTTGTATTGGCTTTTCACGTGATTATAACTATTATTTATATAAGTGATAAGTGGTGGAAGTTGTATTGGCTTTTCACGTGATTATAACTATTATTTATTTTAAGTGATACAGGATTGGTGGAAAAGTTGTATTGGCTTTTCGTGATTATAACTATTATTTATTTAAGTGATACAGGATTGGTGGAAAGTTGTATTGGCTTTTCACGTGATTTATAAAACTATCACTCTTATTAGGAGTTCTAGTGGGCAAGTGGATATAGTACTGGTGACGTATACTCCTTAATCCTTCTCCCTCACCAGTATGTCGTCTCTAACCTAACCTAACCTACCCTAACCTTTCCTTAATTACCATATATGAGAGTCTACCGTCACACCTTGTTTGGGTCGTGTATCATGACCTGTGTATACTTATGGGGTGTATATTGTGTATATTTTAGGTCAGCTGTGTACTATATATGGGTGTGTATATGAAGTTTTGTGTATGTGTTGTGTGTGCGTTTACAGAGTCCCTTGATGTTAGTGTTTACAGAGTCCCTTGATGTTAGTGTTTACAGAGTCCCTTGATGTTAGTGTTTACAGAGTCCCTTGATGTTTAGTGTTTACAGAGTCCCTTGATGTTAGTGTTTACAGAGTCCCTTGATGTTAGTGTTTACAAGTCCTTGATGTTTTAAGGTCTGATGTTATGTAGAGTCCTTGATGTTTGTGTTTAGAGTCCCTTGATGTTAGTGTTTACAGAGTCCCTTGATGTTTGTGTTTACAGAGTCCCTTGATGTTTGTGTTTACAGAGTCCTTGATGTTAGTGTTTACGAGTCCTTGATGTTAGTGTTTACAGAGTCCCTTGATGTTAGTGTTTACAGAGTCCCTTGATGTTAGTGTTTACAGAGTCCCTTGATGTTAGTGTTTTACAGAGTCCCTTGATGTTTTGTGTTTACAGAGTCCTTGATGTTAGTGTTTAAGAGTCCCTTGATGTTAGTGTTTACAGAGTCCCTTGATGTTAGTGTTTACAGAGTCCCTTGATGTTAGTGTTTACAGAGTCCTTGATGTTTGTGTTTACAGAGTCCTTGATGTTAGTGTTTACAGAGTCCCTTGATGTTAGTGTTTACAGAGTCCTTGATGTTAGTGTTTACAGAGTCCCTTGATGTTAGTGTTTACAGAGTCCCTTGATGTTAGTGTTTACAGAGTCCCTTGATGTTAGTGTTTACAGAGTCCCTTGATGTTTGTGTTTACAGAGTCCCTTGATGTTAGTGTTTACAGAGTCCCTTGATGTTTGTGTTTACAGAGTCCTTGATGTTAGTGTTTACAGAGTCCCTTGATGTTTGTGTTTACAGAGTCCCTTGATGTTTGTGTTTACAGAGTCCCTTGATGTTAGTGTTTACAGAGTCCCTTGATGTTAGTGTTTACAGAGTCCCTTGATGTTAGTGTTTACAGAGTCCTTGATGTTAGTGTTTACAGAGTCCTTGATGTTAGTGTTTACAGAGTCCTTGATGTTAGTGTTTACAGAGTCCCTTGATGTTTGTGTTTACAGAGTCCTTGATGTTAGGTGTTTACAGAGTCCCTTGATGTTAGTGTTTACAGAGTCCCTTGATGTTAGTGTTTACAGAGTCCCTTGATGTTAGTGTTTACAGAGTCCCTTGATGTTTGTGTTTACAGAGTCCTTGATGTTAGTGTTTACAGAGTCCCTTGATGTTAGTGTTTAAGTCCTTGATGTTAGTGTTTACAGAGTCCTTGATGTTAGTGTTTACAGAGTCCCTTGATGTTAGTGTTTACAGAGTTCCTTGATGTTAGTGTTTACAGAGTCCTTGATGTTGGTGTTTACAGAGTCCCTTGATGTTAGTGTTTACAGAGTCCCTTGATGTTTGTGTTTACCGAGTCCCTTGATGTTTGTGTTTACAGAGTCCCTTGATGTTTGTGTTTACAGAGTCCCTTGATGTTTGTGTTTACAGAGTCCCTTGATGTTTGTGTTTACAGAGTCCCTTGATGTTTGTGTTTACAGAGTTCCTTGATGTTTGTGTTTACAGAGTCCCTTGATGTTGGTGTTTACAGAGTCCCTTGATGTTGGTGTTTACAGAGTCCCTTGATGTTTGTGTTTACAGAGTCCCTTGATGTTGGTGTTTACAGAGTCCTTGATGTTTGGTGTTTACAGAGTCCCTTGATGTTGGTGTTTACAGAGTCCCTTGATGTTTGTGTTTACAGAGTCCCTTGATGTTAGTGTTTACAGAGTCCCTTGATGTTTGTGTTTACAGAGTCCCTTGATGTTTGTGTTTACAGAGTCCCTTGATGTTAGTGTTTACAGAGTCCCTTGATGTTTGTGTTTACAGAGTCCCTTGATGTTAGTGTTTACAGAGTCCCTTGATGTTTGTGTTTACAGAGTCCCTTGATGTTAGTGTTTACAGAGTCCCTTGATGTTAGTGTTTACAGAGTCCCTTGATACAGAGTTAGTGTTTACAGAGTCCCTTGATGCTTGTGTTTACAGAGTCCCTTGAGCAAGTTACTTAACCCAAAAATATTATTAACTATTTTATTTAAACTAGAACTTGTATAACAGTCGAAGCATCAGTACAAACCCGTGTACATTATTACGTAATCTTGTACACTACAGAACATAGACTGTACCCTGGATTAGTGTACATTTGTGTTACATTGTGTTGTACAGAATCACTTAGTATGGAGTGGTATAATATGGAAGTGTTTGAGGAGCCAGCCGTCAGCGATACACACACCTCACTCTCACCCCCACCCACTCACACATCTCACCCCACACATCTCAACCCCCACACAACCCCCCACACACCTCTCTCCCCCCACACACACCTCACCCCTCCCCCCCCCACACACACACACCTCCCCCCCACACACACACACCTCACCCCCACACAATGTAACCATCTCCCCATGTTCCTTGGTTCAACAAGTGGACACGGGCCTATTTACCTGTTCAACATATGATACGGCTATTATTAGGTAGGTAATTGGCACAGGGGAGCTCTTACACACCGTCCTTGGCAACACTGCTTCACCCTCTCTCGTTCACAACACACCGCCGCCTCCGTTGGCAACACTGAGGACAGGTCATATACACATACACACACCTTCACGTTACATCTTCACGCCACACCTTCACGCCACAACTTCATGCCACATCTTCATGCCACATCTTCACGTCATATCTTCACGTCACACCTACACGTCACACTTTCACGTCACACTTTCACGTCACACCTTCATGCCACACCATGCCACACCTTCCCGCGTCATGGAAAGGTCAACCCATGTACAATTTGGTGCAGTTAATCTCTTCACCTGTGTTTGTGTGTTTTAATGGTACCTGCGTTTGTTTATAGAGATACCTGTACAATACCTGTGTTTGTGTGTTTGTTTATACTGATACCTGTACAATACCTGTGTTTGTGTGTTTGTTTATATGGATACCTGTACAATACCTGTTTTATTGTACCTGTGTTTGTTTCTATTTAGACATGTACTTGTTTGTGTACATGTACCTGTATTTTCATTTGTATTTGCTCCTTTAGCTGTACTTTCCTTTCTGACACATGAACGCACACACACACACACACACACACGTATTTATATAAACATTAAACACACCCACACGGAAAACGTTTGCTTTACACACACACACACACACACACACACACACACACATAAATACGACACACAGATCAAAACACAGAGCGATAAAACACTCACAACAACAATAAACACAGAGCATATCACCACACACACACCGGGTGAGACACAAGGGACCAGGCCGTTGGATTGCCAGGCACTTCCACCCACTTCAATTACCTCCTGGTGGTGCCGTACTTTGAACCCGACCGTAGCGAGGTGAGGAATCCAGCCGTCATTCACTACACCTCTATCATCTCTCTTAATAGCTGAATTCTCCCTATCACTCGGGGTTCCTAAGTGGATTTAACCTCTTAAGTGGAAGAATAATACCCTTACTTGAAGTTTGTTGGGTAAAAACATTAATTTCGCCTTAGAAATGAGTTAGGTGGGGTAAGAGTCGCGCTAGAGTCAAAATTCAGAGTTTTTTTATAATAAATTTTACTCAGATAACATTACAAGTTCATATGTAGAAATTAATATTATTTATTTAATTTTTTTCGACGGGGTGTCATTATTTAGGTTTAATTTATAAGATAATTAAAAAAAAACTTGTTAAGATAATCACGAAAAAATATTATAGCCTTGGGGTCAAAATAGTTACATAAACAGGACATAATTTCAATACCCTTAACACCTTGAGAGGAGTTGTATCAGTTGTCAAAAATATCGTATTTACCCATCAAATGTAATTAATATTTACTAATAACTTCACTCATATGATTATTCAGTTGAGTTACAAATATCAAATTATCGACGGAAAACTACACACGTGACTAATGAGTAATTTGATTTGTGACTGAAAAGGCGATTGGAAAGTACTTGTCCGTGTGTGTGTGTCAGCTGTAGTGTGTGTGTGTGTGTGTGTGTGTGTGTAAACAAAGAGATTTAACCTTAATTACAAAAGCATTTAAGCCTTAATTGTAGAATTCCCGCCAGTGAACTAATACAGTCGTAATTTTCTCAGCCTTACCTAAATGACCTGACCTATCGTAACCTAATTAACACAAATCTAACCTAACCTAACCCGAATGATGGGGGGTGAGGGGAGAATTCAACAATTATCTCGCGTTTAAACCCCAGGCTAGGCGGTACCCGAGCAAACCCAGCAATACCCGGTTGATTAGGCGTTTGTGGAGGGGGGGGGGTGTAATCGGTCGACAGCAGTGGCGGGGGAAAGAGCGGGAAGGGCCACTCACTACTTTACGGCTGCCAAATGCTCACCCTCCTCCTCAACACTGAACCCTGGCATTTAATCGCGTTTTGCTTGTGCTGTGGAAGGTTTGAGGATGGTGGTGAGGGACGTTGTGTGCGGTGGTTTGACGTGGGAGAGCGTCAAGATAGGTTGTTTGGGAATGGCAGCGGCGACAAATCAAACAAAAGTATGGCTAAGGAGGGCAGCCAGCCAGTCACTCAGAGCACACACGTCGCCACCGTACGATAACTTGCTCCTCACACAACACTCGCACCACTTTATCGATTGTAAACTTTTCCCGTCTTCATAACGCTATATAATAAAATCCTTGACATCATAAAATCCCTTTAAGTCATATGGGTAGTGTAAGTTACGTGTATAACGCCGGGATAAAGGAGGAAACGGGATTGCGTAGTGATGATTATCGTAGGGTGGGTGGGTGCAGGTGGTGGCCAGGGAGGGAGCCGACCAGCAGAGAGACGGTCCGCCGGGTCCTGGTGTCACACTCAACGCCTAGGCGTGATGATTCCCTTATTTCACCACTCTTACCGCCACGTTCCTTCACTCCATATCCCAAAATTTAGAAGGGGACTTACTATGAATTTTACACAATAGGTGGTTGGTGTGAGAATACAGCGTGTATCTTGAGGGATAGCGGGGTGTTTATAGTTGAGTTTTCGCGCATCAGTCACCCCAGCGCCTCGCGACCCGCCAACCTTACTCACCCGTCGCTGGTGATCACTCGGTACCACACAAGGGGATCAAGATTCGCCCTTCTGGGCCATACACTCTTCTCTTATTATATCCAAACCTTACATTGCAAATAATTCATAATATTATCAATGCTACATAAAATCTAAAGCTGAAGCAGATAGTAAGTTAGGTAATGGTAAATATTAGGGGAAATGAAAGATTCAAAGTGCGCGGGGTGAGGCCGGCAGCTGGGGAGCGGCAAGCGAGCGTCTGCGCGGAATAATGGCCGCTCCCCCAAAAACTTTGACAACAAGACGTGCCACTTGTTCAGTCTGTGGTGAAGTTGGAGAGTGTTAGCACCGGCCGTCATGATGTGGGCCGCAAGTGCCAGTGAAATGGGTTATGATGAGTTTACTAGAAAGCTATAAGAGAAGTTGGGTATACAGTGAGGAGAGGAGTGTGTAATAGATAGATAGTGAAAGGGAGTGTAATAAAAGCCCCTCAAAGCCTCTGTATCATGAGTAAAACCTTTGGAAAAATCGTCCTCCTCATCTCTGGCCCAAACCATCATCACTGTTGAATCACGTGTTAAGTGTTGGTGTGGAATATTTGTTGAGAGAGGATTTGCACAAAGTTAATAGAATTCCTCTGTTGAGTGACATAACGTGGCTGTGTTATTCTTGCGGACCTCGGAGAACTAGCCATCATCACTTGGAAGCCATTGGGTGAGTTTTATTTATCAAAGTTAACCGGTGTTGTGTGTCGCCTTTGGTTTGGTAGGTGCTGCTCGCGCCCTCTTATTGTTCCTCCCAGTTAGGTGTCGCCTTGTGTGATGGTGAGAGGGAGCTCCTTACTCCAGTCTGTGTTGATGTCGTGAGATTACATTTGTTTACGTGGCTACTGTGCTGAGGGCCAGACTACAATACAAGGCTCTTTAAGAGTTTGTTTAAACGGTGTACATTAATACATATTCAAACTTACTCTCACAATAATGGTAGGAATGACTTTGTGCTCAGAGACCTGGCTGGCTAGGTGGTGTGATGAGGAAAATGAACAGAGTTGCAATTCAGAGCATGTTTCTCATACACAAACAACAGTTGTGCATATACTTGTGATGATGATGGTGGGGTAAAAATAAGTGTGTTAGTACGTTATCGCCGTCAGGAGACAACGGGGTTATGGTGGTGGTGTGCTGCTGGACATAGCCTGAGTTGTGGCTGCTGGACTCTGCCTCACGTGTGTTCCCTCGGCCTAATTGACCAGGTTTCCCAGACCGTATGAACGTGGATAGTCAGGTTTTCATTAACCACGTGTAGTTGTTGTTACCAAGTCTAGTTAGGACGGGTGTTGGGTCTCCCAGATTGGTGGGTAGTAGGCACCTGGTGAGTGTTGAAGTGTGTGCCTGTTGTACACTGGCTGCCTCGCGGCCCAGTCTTGCTGTCAATTTAGTCTTGGGTTTTCGCAACTACAAATATAAGTCCCCCTTCCTCCACCCTCGAGTACTGAAGCCAATTTCTTCTGGTCATTGGGATTTTTCTTAGTGATTTGTGTTTGGAAGTTTTTCTTCTCATTTGACTTCCATCCCAGACTAATGGTTTATGTGCCACGATACAGATAACGAAACTTACATTCTTTAGTGTAAATTTAGTAGGCATTGTGATCTTTGGAGTGAGGAAAAAATTTTTTTTGTTCATTATCCCCAGTTACCATGTGAGGGAGACTAAGGAGATTTACATTTATTTACAATGTTGCTGATTCTAGAGAGACTGAAATTGGAGTGTGGTGGACACGGTGGTGGCTAATCGAGTGTAGATGTTGTGTGGTACTATGTTGTGGACAAGGTACATCGCGGGCTGTGTGACCCAGCAAATGAAGTAGCGTTAAGAGACAACACGTTGTTTGTAGTCAGTGATTGTTGATACAGCGGAAGATGGAGTGGTTGTGAGGGTGGGGGAGGGGTGGTCTGCCCTCACCGTGACTGTCGTGTTATTCTTGGGTGGTGATGGTGACAACTCAGGCTGGGCCTCACATTGCCTTAGTGTTGAGACTACTTGGCTTAAAGAGGTTATCACACTGTCTTCCTCGGAGGCGTGACTTACGGAGCAGCGTGGCAACTGGTTTTAATAGCTCAAGGTAGAAAAAAAAAGGCTTAATACAGCCATGATGAACGAGTCCGACGCTGGTACGGCAGCCAAACCGGTTCAAGTCGCTACGTGGGGGGATGATTGTGAATGTATGGAGGCGACTCGCACGACCACTTGCATTCACCTCAGCCCCTAGACAGCAAAACAAGCACGGCTACGGGTAACACCACACCATTATGGCCACCCTTCACTATAACAATCTCCCTTCTTATGCCAGCCTTTGTTGAAATGGTTTTGGGGTACGCTTATGTGTTGTGGTGAGGGTGGGGGAGGGCTTATTGAGTTGTGAAAGTGTGTTAGTCAGGACGCGTGTGTATATCACCTAGAGTTCGTTCTCCATAAACAAACGATATTTAGTGAGAAAAAAATTACCGCCTGGAGTATGCATGATGATAGTAGTAGTATGGATGTAGTATATCTTCTTTAAACATGTGTGGAATGGTATAACGGATTACAGTCTTCTCGTGTTTTATGATTTTACGTGTATTTTGCAGTGTACTTTTGAGACACGAATGGAACTTTGAGTTAATTAGAACCACCACACATTTTGTTCGTGTAATTTATGATATTCCCAGGTGTCATATGGTCCATTTGTCAGCGTTTAGTGTAGTGTGTGAGCGGCGGAGGAGTGTTGTGGTAGCTGATTCATGCTGTGTTGACCTTCGCTTACTGTTGATGGTTGTCATGACTTGGGGTAATAACGCCGCCACGGCCCACCCTGCCTGCCCTCACGGCCCACACAGCCCACCCTGCCTGCCCTCACGGCCCACACAGCCCACCCTGCCTGCCTCACGGGCCCACACACAGCCCACCCTGCCTGCCCTAACGGCCCACACAGCCCACCCTGCCTGCCCTCAGGGCCCACCCTGCCTGCCCTCAGGGCCCTGCCTGCCCTCACGGCCCACACAGCCTGCCCTGCCTGCCTTCACGGCCCACACAGCCACCCTGTCTGCCTGCCCTCACGACCCACCCTGCCTGCCCGCCCACACAGCCCACCCCTCCCTGCCTGCCCCTCACGGCCCACCCTGCCTGCCCGCCCGCCCTCACGGCCCCCTGCCTGCCCGGCCCCCACGGCCCCCCTGCCCGCCCCTCACGGCCCCCTGCCTGCCCGCCCTCACGGCCCTCCTGCCTGCCCGCCCTCACGCCCCCTGCCTGCCCGCCCGCCCTCACCTCCTGCCTGCCTGCCCGCCTCACGGCCCCTGCCTGCCTGCCTGCCTGCCCGCCCCCCCCTGCCTGCCCGCCCTCCCCTGCCTGCCCGCCTCCCCCTGCCCCTGCCCGCCCCTGCCCCCCTGCCTGCCCGCCCCACGGCCCTGCCCGGCCTGCCCTCCGGCCCACTGCCTGCCTGCCCTTCCCTGCCCGCCCGCCCTCACGGCCCCCACTGCCTGCCCGCCTGCCCGCCTGCCTGCCCGCCCCTCACCCCCCCCTGCCTGCCCACCCCACGGCCCTGCCTGCCTGCCCGCCCTCACGGCCCCCTGCCTGCCCGCCCTCACGGCCCCCTTGCCTGCCCGCCCTCACGACCCCCTTGTCTGCCCGCCCTCACGGCCCCTTGCTGCCCACCTGCCTGCCCTCACCCCACCCTGCCTGCCCTCACCTCACACCAGCTTGTGCTCCACTGAACTGTCAGTAGAACTTTTCTTGGCCTATAACACTCGATTTTTAGCCAGTGGAGACAGACGCATCGGAAACTTGGAAACTGCTGACTGTTGCCAACTTAGGAAATGACTTGTGAGGCGGCTGCTACACCAACCAGCCTTAGCTGACTGAAAATGTTTTGTGTTGTAGCTTCACATGTTAATATTGTACAGTGCGTTATAGAGTCGAGTTACCACCTAGCTGGCGACGCCCACCAGTGGCTCGTGCCTTTGTGTAGCAGACTGGGATGATGGTGCAGTGTGTCATTATCTTCACCCGAGCTATACGCAGGACCTCCAGTCAGGTCACTGATCTTTATTCCTACTATCGAGTAGTCGTCTTATTACTTGTCGGACTGCCTGCGTGCTCGCGCGTGCGTACCTTCTTGTGTGTGTATGTCTACCTGCGTGTGTGTTATGCGTGCTTGTGCTATATCACTGTTTATGGAAGCTATGGCAGTGTTTGAGGCGGGCAAGGCCACCTTCAGTGCTCTAACCCACAAAGTGTCACGCAACTCTTGTGTTCACCAAGCCATGGCCCTTACTGCTGTTGCTGCCTGCTGCTGTAGTCACCTGCTGCTGTAGTCACCTGCTGCTGCAGTCGCTGCTGCTGCTTTAGTCACACCTGCTGCTGCTGCAGTCATACCTGCTGCTGCTGTAGTCACACCTGCTGCTGCTGTAGTCACACCTGCTGCTGCTGTAGTCACACCTGCTGCTGTAGTAACACCTGCTGCTGTAGTAATACCTGCTGCTGCTGTAGTAATACCTGCTGCTGCTGTAGTCACCTGCTGCTGTAGTCACACCTACTGCTGTAGTAACACCTGCTGCACACCTGCTGCTGTAGCCACACCTGCTGCTGTAGCCACACCTGCTGCTGTAGCCACACCTGCTGCTGTAGCCACACCTGCTGCTGTAGCCACACCTGCTGTAGCCACATCTACTTCGATGAATCATAACTCAAATTCAGTATAAGTGAAACAAGTATCAAGTCACAAGGTTACCTAAGGATGAGTCCCTAGCTCCCCTTACTACCAGCATACAATTAAACACGCTTGAAAAATTCTCACCCCGTATCGTATTTTTGAACACACTGACAATTATGACGCCTTATTGTAATTGTATAACTTTGATGGCATTTAGTAGTTAAGTATATAATAACTTACACACGAATAACCCGACTTGTTTAGTGTCGAGAAAGTAGTGATTTTTGTGTTAGAAGACTGGGAGCTCACTCGAAACACAGGTAACTCACACTAAACACAGGGAACTCACACGAAACACAGGGTAACTCACACGAAACACAAGATAACACAGGGAACTCACTCGAAACAGGGAAATCACACGAAACACAAAATAGCGCAGGTAACTCACGGAACTCACACTAAACATAGGGAACTCACATGAAACACAGGGAACTCTCACAAAGCACAGGGATGTCACATGAAACACAGGGAACTCACACGAAACACGGAACTCACACGAAACAGGGAACTCACGCGAAACACAGGGAACTCACACGAAACAGGGAACTCACAAAACAGGGAACTCACACGAAACACAGGGAACTCACACGAAACAGGGAACTCACAAAACACAGGGAACTCAGACGAAACAGGGAACTCACAAAACAGGGAACTCACAAAACACAGGGAACTCACACGAAACAGGGAACTCACAAAACAGGGAACTCACAAAACACAGGGAACTCACACGAAATAGGGAACTCACAAAACACAGGGTAACTCACACGAAACATGGATCTCACACTAAACAGGGATGTCACACGAAACAGGGAACTCACACGAAACACAGGGAACTCACACGAAACACAGGGAACTCACACAAAACACAGGGAATTCTAAAAAAAACACAGGGAACTCAAACGAAACACAAGATAACACAGGAAACTCACACGAAAGACAAGATGACACAGGGAACTCACAAGATAACGCAGGTAACTCACACGAACACTCACAAGCTGAGCAACAACTTACCCTTTAAGGACGAATAAGTTTTAACCGTTTAAAGCTGATGATTAAACACCCTAACACCAGGTAGCGTAAGGGTGTCTAAACATCAGATGAAATAAGCTGGGGTGTCTAAACATCAGATGAAATAAGCTGGGGTGTCTAATCATCAGATGAAATAAGCTAGGGTGTCTAATCATCAGATGAAATAAGCTGGGGTGTCTAATCATCAGATGAAATAAGCTGGGGTGTCTAATCATCAGGTGGTCCAGTTATTGACAGAAGGACCCTGCATATATAACCTTACTAAAAGTTGTGTATATATGAGGTTGTAGATACTGGTATATAACTAATAAAGGTAGATATACAGTATAATTATTAGGGGTTGTGTATATACCGTATAAGTATTAAGGGTTGTAGATAAATGACTACCAAGAGTTGTGGTTATGTGACTTAAAAGTTGTAGGTAGGTAGATGACTAAAAAGTTGTCGGTAGGTAGATGACTAAAAAGTTGTCGGTAGGTCGATGACTAAAAAGTTGTCGGTAGGTAGATGACTAAAAAGTTGTAGATATGCAGATTAAAAAGTTGTAGGTAGGCAAATTATAGGTTGTAGTTATAGCAGGTGGCCGAGGGTTGTAATCACTGCTTTCTCCAGACAAAAATTTTCACTGATATGATAACGTTTTGAGGACGAGGGGCTGGTGATAGCTTTACAAGTGTAGTGGAGTGTGAGCTATATAGGGTGGAGTGAGCTATATACCGTACAATAGAGTTTTATACAGCTATATATGGTGCTAGCTTTATAGTGCAGAGTGAGCTATATATGGTGTGGTAGCTTTAATAGTGGAGAATGAGCATTATAAAGTATAGCTTTGTGTTGGGAAGAGTGAGTTATATAGGGTGGTAGCTTTTTAGGGTAGAGAGCTATATACCAGGACCTAGCTTTGTGCATAATAAGCTATAGCTGAGGATTAACCACCCTAACGCTACCTGGGGGAGGGGGGGAAGGCTATGTTAACTTTAGGTAGGGTAGATTAGGTTAGGTTATCTTTAGGATGGTTAGATTAGGTTAGGTTAACTGTAGGGTGGTTTGGTTAGGTTAGGTTAACTGTAGGGTGGTTTGGTTAGGTTAGGTTAGGTTAACTGTAGGGTGGTTTGGTTAGGTTAGGTTTACTGTAGGGTGGTTTGGTTAGGTTAGGTTAACTTTTGGGTGGTTAACCATTAGGTGAAATATGCTAGGAGTGAATCTTAAGGTGATGCAATGATTTAACCTAACCTAACCTAACCTCTTCCCACGGGATTCCAAGATGGCGCAAATTCCTCCTGGTTACAGCGTTCTTGTGGGTGAGAGGTGAGGCGGGTGGAGTGTTGACCTCGATAGCTCATCTGTTGCGTGTGTTTGACCTTTTGACTGTGTGTGTGTGTGTGTGTGTGTGTGTGTGTGTTCATGACGTGTGTGTATGGGATTGTGCCAGTGAATGTACTTATGTTCGTGTGTGTATGTGTGTACGTGACGCGTGTGTGTTTGTGTGTGTGCTTTTTACATATAGTTTTAAGTTTGTCTCCAGAGCATAGTGTTGATATAGTGTCATAGTGGGTGAGAGGCCTTTTGGGTAATGGTGTGTGTGTGGTGATGGGTGATGGTGTGTGGTGAGTGGGACTGATGGACAGGTCTTGTGGTAGTGAATGACATATTACGAGTATAAGTGGATAGGTTTATTTTAGTGGGGTGAGGATAGTGGATAGCAGTGGATGGTGGTGTGGGTAGTAGTAGTAGTAATGTACAAGCCTGGCGGGTAGTGGTGTGGGGGGGTAGGCCTAGCGGTATGGGTAGGTCGGCGGGTACTGGTCGGGGCTCTTGAGTGATGGCTGGGGAGGTCTGTAACACCCTGAGGGGCTATTGTTGGGGAAGCGGGGTGATGGGGGAAAAGAGGAGGTGTTGGTGGGAGTGGTGAGAGGGGGAGGTTGGGTGGGGGTGGGGGTGGTGAGGAGGAGGGAGAGGGGTGGTGATGGGGGAAGAGGGAGGTGTTGGTGGAGTGAGGTGGTGAGAGGGTGATGGATCAGTTGGAGGTTTATGTGACAGGATGTGGTTCAGTAGGCGGCGATGGGAGAGGGAGGGAGGAGGAGGAAGACAGAAGAGATGGCTGGGTGGTAACAGAAAATTTGCAAAAATGATGAGTGTGTGTGTGTGTGTGTGGAAACGCGATCATGACAAAGTAGACAGATGACAAGTAACAATTGCCCGCGCACCGCCCCATCAAGCACCTTTTACCAGTACTCTTAATGATGAATGACCGACTCGCGTGTGTGTGTGTGTGTGTACGTACTTTCAGCAGGGGGAGGAGAGCTGCCCTTACTTCCTGCTCACAACATGATTCTCCCACAGAACTAAGTAAAGAAACCACATGAAAGACCATAGAGCGTCATGCGAAAAGGTATGTGTGTGTGTGTGAGAGAGAGAAACTTTTGGCGGTACACAATTGGCTGCTGTGTGAGTCCTCTGGTGGTGGGGTGTGTGTGACTGGGGGAGAGGGAGATTGGGCAGGGTAGGTGGTGGTGAGGGGGGGCAGTATTGGTGGAGGGAGGGAAAGAAGGAGAGCTGAGAGGGAGAATGGTGGTGGTTGGGGGTGAGTGTGTTGGTGGTAGCGGTGATGCAGGGTGTTGGAGGAGGGAGGGAATGAGAAGGAAGGAGTGGAGTAGGGAGAGGGAGGAGAGGAGCGTATAGTAGGGGAGAAAGAGGGATGGAATGCAGAGGAGAGGGAAGGAGGGAGGTGGTCTCTAGTCGTAATTTAGTGATGGAAGCGCTGGTGACGGTCGATTAGGGAGAGGGAGGGAGGGAGGGAATGGTGGAGTGGACACCGTGAGCATGTTGGTGGTGGTTAGAGGCGGTGGTAGTGAGGTGTTTGCTTGTAGATGATGATTGTGGTAGTTTGAAGGGGGTGATTGGTGGTAGTTAAGAGTGTTGTGTGGTGATGGTGGTAGCTTGTAGAAGTGTGGTGATGGTGGTAGCTAGTAGTGGTGTGATGGTGGTAGCTAGTAGTGGTGTGATAGTGGTAGCTAGTAGTAGTGTGATGGTGGTGGCTAGTAGTGGTGTGATAGTGGTAGCTAGTAGTAGTGTGATGGTGGTAGCTAGTAGTAGTGTGATGGTGGTAGCTAGTAGTAGTGGTGTGATGGTGGTAGCTAGTAGATGGATATAGGTTAGGTTAGGTATACACAGTAGACGAGGTGGTTAGGTGTTGTGAGGGTGGTGGCGGGTGAGGTATTAGTGGCCTCCCTTCCCTCACTCCTCCACCCCCCCCATGTAGGTAGTCGGGGAGGGGGGACAGGAGGAGGGCGCTATGTTTGTCTCACTCAATAGGAAGCCGAGTCTCCCTCCCTCTCTCTCCTGCGTAGGATGGTAGGATAACTGTGGTGTCTGGACTGTGGGTAGGTTAGGTTGGGTAAGGTAAGTTTAGGTTAGGTTGGGTAAGGTTAGGTTAGGTTGGGTTGGGTATGGTTAGGTTAGGTTGGGTTAGGTTAGGTTAGGTTGGGTTGGGTAAGGTTAGGTTAGGTTAACATTGACGTGGTTTTGGAGTTAACATACATTGAAGGAACTTGAGACAGACAGATTAGGTGAAGGAGTGTTTTTGTAGAGAAAGAAAGAGAGAGTTAGGGGAAGCACAATATGTGTGGAATACAATACATATTTACTCTCCAAAAAGTAAACACTATTCCCATGTAAACACCATACAGTATAATATCTCGATCTTTAAAAGTATCCATATTCATTGTTTGGGATCACCTGAAGATTAGACACCCTAGCTTATTTCACTTAAAACATCAAATATATATGTCTTAATTTGGCTTGGCTTGAAGGTACCTTAACTTAACCCATACTTGAAGGTACCTTAACTTAACCCATACTTGAAGGTACCTTAACTTAACCCATACTTGAAGGTACCTTAACTTAACCCATACTTGAAGGTACCTTAACTTAACCCATACTTGAAGGTACCTTAACTTAACCCATACTTGAAGGTACCTTAACTGATGATGGTAGCGGGGAGTATTAACTTTAGTCCAGACAAGTGATCTTAGTGTTGTAGTGACTTAACCCTTTGAGGACGATGGCTTACCCGTTTGAGGACGATGACTTACCCCTTTGAGGACGATGATTTAACCCCTTGAGGACGATGATTTAACCCCTTGAGGACGATGACTTAACGGTTTTGTATGGTAAGTTAGGATGTGTATGGTTGGGTTTGATTACGTATGGTTAGGTTAGGTTAGATTATGTATGATCATGCTAGGTTATGTATGGCCATGCTAGGATATGTATGATTTAGGTTTACAGTATTGTGGTTAATTTACAGGTGATGCAATTAGCCCTAAAAACCCAGGTGTTCACAGGTGATGAAATAAGGTCATTGAACAGGTAATTGTGGTTTAATTCGACTTCATCACTTAATGCTTGCAGTGTGCTTGGGATGTGCTTTTGGCGAGCTTGGGATGTGCTTTTGGCGAGCTTGGGATGTGCTTGTAGCATGCTTGTGATGTGCTTTTGGCGAGCTTGGGATGTGCTTGTAGCATGCTTGTGATGTGCTTTTGGTGTGTTTGTGTTGTGCTTTTGGCGAGCTTGGGATGTGCTTGTGGTGTTACTAGGGCAGATTGAGAACAATGTGTCTGTATGTTTCTCAGAAGCAAGGAGTCGACTCTCCCTGCTTGTTATGTCTTCCCGATGCTTACGTATGGAGGGGAGGATGGGGGGGGGGTAGTCAGGAGAGAGAGTGGAGGAGGTTGGTTAGGATGGAGGATAGAGGAGATCAGGGGAGGGTGGGTAGTTAGGAGAGAGGGAGGATGGAGGGTAGATAGGAGGGAAGGAAGTGATACTGATTTTTGGAGGATGGTGAAAGCCATTGGATGGAGGGAATAAGGGCAGATGGGAGGAGGAGGAGGGAGAGAGAGAGAGTGGCAGATGTGATGGAGAGTTGGCGGGTGGTTGGTCGTAGGGTGTGAGGGGGTGGTGGGGGAGGGAGAGATGGGAGCGAGGCGGCAGGTGGTGGTTAGGAGGAGATCCAGGTGGGTGGTGGTGTGGTGGGGAGGGGGTGAGAGGTCCATGGTTGGGAGAAGGGAGAGACGGGGGAGGTTGGAGTAGGAGGGAGAGGGGGTAGGAGGAGAGAAGGGGAGGTTTAGTTTTTCGTTTAACAAATTTATTAACAAAGCTTGGAGTACAGTTTGCCTATTCTGAGTAATTCAGTCAGGTCTTGACACTGAGGGTGGTATCACTTCTCACTGCCATGCAGGACAGAGGTTCATACACAAAGAAATACATCATATTCATTA
Source organism: Homarus americanus (assembly GCF_018991925.1). Lineage (NCBI taxonomy): Eukaryota > Metazoa > Arthropoda > Malacostraca > Decapoda > Nephropidae > Homarus > Homarus americanus. The sequence continues at coordinate 131,052 of NW_024721858.1, read as the reverse complement.
ACAGTATATATAGGTCAGAGTCATGTGGGTGATGTCACTGTTCGCTGCCATGCAACACAGTGGTTCATGTACATTGGACGTCATATTCTAATTGAAGACTAATCAGTGTGGGCGAGCAAATTTGGGATAATCAGGAGAGGGAAGAGGACGGTCACCATCCCAGCAACACTACCTAACACACACACACAAAAGTAGCTAGCAGGCGGCCTTTTTTTTATTTATTTTTTTATTTATTTTTTTTTAGAGAAAGGAGGAGTGAAAGAAAATTAGGGGTGGGGGGGGGGAGGAAGTTATAGTTCTGAAGTTGAAGAAATTTAGGAAGAGCTAAGAGAGGGCGGGCTGACCGCCAAGCTAAGCTAATTAGTTATTGTCTGTCGACAGGCACTGGACATCCTACCCTATCCCATATATGGGTGTTTTGAGGGCGTTATTTAATATTCTGCCGACCTTACTGGCGGATGCTGGTCTAGGAAGGTTGTCTATTGCCTGACCGTATAGATCGGGGGTGGTAATGGACCTTTTGAGATTTGGTAACTTTTTGGGAACCATGTATGGTTGTTGTCGTTATCTGGTGGGAGTCTTTCAAGGAGTTCTTGCTCTGATCGTTCTATCTTTTTCCAGACTGCTGGCCAGGGTGTGCAGCTGCTGGTTGATGGGTTTTATTCTCAGGTCTCTATGCATCTCGGCTGTGGTTCTGGTGAAGGGGTATCTTTCACCTGTGACGAATCTTAGGGCTTCATTTTGGACCACCTGTAATTTTAATGTTTGAGTGGTGCTCATAGTATGAAGAGGTACTGCTGGGTAAGTTAATATCGGTGTGATAAATGATGTCACCAGACGGAGTTTTATTTTTTCAGGAAGCGCTTTAAAGCGGTATAGTTTTCTCAGCTCTCTTCTTGCTTTTTCCTTCCTGGTGTGGACATGATGGGAGTAACCTGTCGTGGATATATGTAGGCCCAGGAGGGTGCCTCTGCTTTTGTATTCTATCTGGGCATTATTGGTTACTAATAGATGGGTTTTCCTTCTGCATAAGGATATCACTGTGAATTTCGGGAGACTGGTTTGGATTTTCCAATATTTTTCGTAATTATTTACCCTTTCTAATTGTCGTCCTGTAACGCTCGCGATTTTCCTTGATGTGTTGTTATTTGTGTGATGTCATCCTCATACATAATATCTTCGTTACCTATTCTAGCTCGCCCTACCTACCCTACTGTATGTGTGTCTGTCTGTCTGTCTGTGGGGGAGAGGGGGATGCGGGAGCCTCTATCCGTTTTTTTTTACAATAGCTACCGGGTTTGGTGACAACAACAACAGTAGTCCTCATAACCAATGTAATTTACGTGTATACTGACACACACACACACACACACACACACACACACACACTCATATGAGAGTTGAAGTAAATTTTGTCAACACTGATATGATGAGCCATTTTTGGTCGAGTCTACCATTGTTATTACCATGAAATTCTTAAAGAGCTTGTGCCATGATTTTCCCGGGGTCTTTATTACCATAGTTTCCATCGACTGGCCACCATGAACCATAAAAGGGACATCACCACTACAACACCATGACCCTATTGATACACTATTACCGTCATTACTCTCACTACCATGAAAGTCTTCCGTCACTACCATAGTTTTCCTAGTTGTTATGACTGCCATTACTACGATCTTCCTCCCCCTCCCCTCCTCCTCTTCCTCCGTCAATCCCTTTCACTTGTGCCCCTCCCTCCCATAATCCTGCTTTCCTCCTCCTCCCTCCTTGGACAGTGAAAGACATGTATTGACCAGTTTTTTCCATATTCCTCCCCCTCCCCACTCTCCTCCTCCTCCCCCCTCTCCTCCCCCTGCCCCTCTCCTCCTCCTCCCCCCTCTCCTCCTCCTCCCCCTCTCCTCTCCTCCCCCTCTGCTCCGCTTCCTCCCCCTCTCACCTCCCCCTCCCTCGCCCCCTCCCCCCCTCTTCCCCCCTCCCCCTCTCCTCTCCTCTTCACGGTGGTCCTTACCTGGGCCCTAAAGGTACCTCCTGCCCAGAGGACGTGGCCTTCCCTCCTCTCTCACGTCTTCTCTCTCCCTCTCTCCTCCCTTTCTCTTCCCTCTTCTTTCGTTTCTTATCCCACATTTCACTTCTCACTCCTTCCTCCTCCCCCTCACTTCTTCCTCTCAAACCCCTCTTATCTTCTTCCTCTACCCTCTCATCCTCCTGCCCCTCCTCACGTCTTTCTCTTACCACTTCCTCCCGTTTCTCGTCTTACCATGTTTGTCGGGAGTGTGGGGTGGGGTGGTGGGGGGAGGGCAATGGTCATCTTGTTTGAGGGTAGCCTACTTCTGTGGCGGGGTGTGGAGTAGGTGGTACATCCTCCACCCTCCCCCACCCCGCCCTTCCTTCACCCACAGGATATTGGCAGGATATGGAGTGGGCGAGGGACCTCTCTCTCCTCCACCCACAGTGTGTTAACAGGATGTGGAGTGGGCGATGGATTTCCCACACTCCCCACCCAACCTGTGTAGGTGGGTGGGGTGGGGGGCGGTGGTGTTGGCAGGATGTTAACTGGGCGGTGCACCTCCCTCCTCCCCCACTCCCTCCACCTACACAAGTTGGGTGGGGAGTGTGGGCGGGGGTGCTGGGCAGGATGTTAACTGCTTTCCTCCCCCACTCCCTCCACCTGGCCACAAGTTGGGTGGGGAGGTGGGCGGGGGTGTTGGCAGGATGTTAACTGGGCGGTGCACCTTTCCTCCCCCACTCCCTCCACCTACACAAGTTGGGTGGGGAGTGTGGGCGGGGTGTTGGCAGGATGTTAACTGGCGGTGCACCTTCCTTCTCCCCCCACCCCCTCCACCTACACAAGTTGGGTGGGGGAGTGGGCGGGGTGGGGGAGGATACAAGGTCTGCGCGCTGCAAACTCAATAACCAGGTTGACCAGAGATCGACGAGACACCAGGTGGGGGTGGGGAGTGAGTGGGTGGTGATGGCGAAGGGGTAAAGTAGGATGAGAATGATGGGGTAAAAGTGAGGAGTCAGTCCCTCCCTCCTTGCTCCCTACCTCCCTCCCCTACCTCCCTCCCCTTTCTCCCCTTCCTTCCTTCCCTCCCCATCCGCCTGTCCTTCCCTTCCTTCTACTCCTCACCTTCCTCCTTCCTCTCCCCCCTCATCACCCCCTTGAAGCCAGGTACAGGTAGCTCCAGGGTATTTGCAGTGAGTCGCCCCTTGGTGTGTGTGTTGCTGGGAGGAGGAAGAGAGAGGTGTTCACGGATGGTAACTTCACTCTCCCACTCACCTTCTTCTTCCCTCCTCCTCCTTCCCACTCAACCCCTTTTCCAGCTCACTCTAATTGGAGTAGGGTAGAGAAGTTATTGAAGGGGGGAGTTGTAGTGGAGGGGGGTGGATGGGAGAGGCGAGGGCGGTGGTGGAGGTGCGGGGTGGGGTGGAGAGGCGGTGGTGGTGGTGGAGGGGCGAGAATTGAGGTGGTATAGAAAATGAGGGAGGATAAAAGGTGAAGGTGGTGGAGGAACGAGGTGGGTGGTGGAGGGAGGAGGTAGGAGAGAGAAGGTGGTGGTAGTGGTCGTCTTGCACCGCTGGCTAGAGATTTACAAGTCTCCCTCTCAACTTTTACCTCCCTCCCCCTCCCTCCCTCCCCCCTCAGTTTTTTATCGTCGTCCTGCCATTCCTCCTCCCTCGTAACTCTCATATCGCCCATGTCTTTCTCTTCTTCCTCCCTTCCTCTTCCTCCAACAGACATCATCACCAGACAACAAGTTGTAATTTCACCTTCTCCCTCCCTCCCTCCTCCTCCTCCTCCTCCCTTCCTCCCTTCCTCTCTCCCCTCCCTCCCTCAACACTGTCTATGCCTCCAAGGTCACTAGCGCGCCAAGTCCCCCTACCAAATGCGACACCTTCTGGCAGTGGCTGCAAGGCAAGGTCTCAGTCTGTGCTGAGATATTTTAAACCACCCGTGACGCTTGCTGAGTGGGCGGGGCTTGTTTAGAGAGGGAGCGGAGGGGGGAGAGAGTGGGGGAAGACAGGAGTGGTAGGAGGGAAGAAAGGAAAGAGAGAGGAAGGTAGAGAAAAGGAAAAGAAGGAATGGGATTAGGAAAGGAGGGGGGAAGAAGAGGGGAGGGGGAATCGTAACGTTTATGTTGTTATTTGATCTTCACTACACGGGGGTAGGGAGGGGGGTAAATGACGTTAAAGTAGGGGGTTACGGTACCTTTCCATCTATTCATCAACATGACGCCTTTACACAACCCGCTTGGAGACTAAATCCATCACAAAGTAAGATATGTAAACAAATGCCTGGGAGGTCTTTAAATGTATGTGGGTCTTTAAATGTATGTGGGGTCTTTAAATGTATGTGGGGTCTTTAAATGTCTGTGGGGTCTTTAAATGTATGTGGGGTCTTTAAATGTATGTGGGGTCTTTAACGTCTGGTGGGTCTTTTAAATTGGGAGGGTCTTAAATGCCTGTGGGATCTTTAAATACCTGTGGGTCTTAAATGCTCCTGGGGAGGGTCTTTAAATGTCTGGGGAGGGTCTTTAAATGCCTGGGTGTTTAAACCTAGGAGGGGTCTTAAATGCCTGGGAGTGGTCTTTAAATACCTGTGGGATCTTTGTAATGCCTGTGGGTCTTTAAATGCCTGTGGGGGTCTTTAAATGTCTGAGGGTCTTAAATGTCTGAGGGATCTTGGGTACCTGTGGGGGTCTTTAAATGTCTGGGAGAGAGTCGTTACATGCCTGTGGGGTCTTTAAATGTCTGGGAGTCTTTAATGTCTTGGGGTCTTAAACCTCCTAGAGGGGTCTTTAAATGCTTGGGGGGGGCAGGTCTTTATAATGAATGGTATGAATCTATATACGGCACTGAATATACACACTTAGAGAAATTTATATATACACATTTTAAGTCTCCCCCTCCCCTCCCGTTAAGAACCAATTAAAATACCTGGAACTTGAACGTGTGTGTGTCGGCCTTGACCTGGTAGCCCCCCTCGTAAGACAACATCTGGAGGACGAGACGTGTTCAATTGGTAAGATTTAAATTGGAAAGTTGTTGAGGCGTATCAATAGGCCTAGTTATGAAGTTTTAATAGGCCTATGAACTTTATGGTTTTAGGAAGGCGAGTTAGAATACCGAACACGATAACAAAAAATTACTAGATGGCGTTTGTACAGCCCACATACATCAGCTGTTCAGATGTAAACAAACCCAGAACGGATTAAGACACCGTGGAATAACATAATGAGGCTAATTTATTTATCACTACACCTGTCCTCCTGTTTATGAATGAAATGTGATCACCTGAAGATTAGGCACCCTCAGTTTATTTCACCTGAAGAATAATCACCCTTATGCTCACCTGATTTAACCTAGAACCTAACCTAACCCAACCTGATAACCTAGCCTAACCTAATCTAACCTAACCCAACGTAACCTAACCAAGAATCTAGTCCCCCAGGTAGATTTAGAGGTTCATAGTGTACGTGTTATTGGCAGGTGTCCAGGTGAGGTTGTATGGTGAAGGGGTGGGGAAAGTCTTTGGGGTTAGGTTAGGTTATGTGCATGGTGGAAGGGGTTAGGTTAGGTTATGTGGTGGAAGGGGTTAGGTTAGGTTATGTGGTGGAAGGGGTTAGGTTAGGTTATGTGGTGGAAGGGGTTAGGTTAGGTTATGTGGTGGAAGGGGTTAGGTTAGGTTAAGTGGTGAAAGGGGTTAGGTTAGGTTATGTGGTGGAAGGGGTTAGGTTAGGTTGGGTGAAAGGTGAGGAATTGTATAATGTTGGAATGTGAGTCCCTGTGCCTCCTCCTCCTCTTCCTCCTCCTCTTCCTCTCTTCTTCCTCTTCCTCCTCTTCCTCACCATATCACGACACATTATATACACATGCGTGGTCGTCCATGGTGGTGATAGTGGTCGTCCTATTAGCCTCGGTGGTAGTAGTGATGATAGTGTAAGTGGTGGTGGTCGTGATGATGGTGGTAGTGGTGATGGTGGTAGTGGTGGTAGCCTCATGACATCGATACCCGTTATCAGCAGTCACTTCCTCCACCGATAGTAGTAGGAGCAGGAGAAACCAGTCTCTCTCTCTCTCTCTCTCTCTCTCTCTCTCTCTCTCTCTCTCTCTCTCTCTCTCTCTCTCTCTCTCTCTCTCTCTCTCTCTCTCTCTCTCTCTCTCTCCTGTGCTAGTAAATTGAACAGCTGGCGTCTTGGCTGGTGGTAGGAGAGGAAGGGGTAGGAGAGGGATGGGAGGAGAGGAAGAGTAGTGAGGGAAACTGAAGAGGAAGGGGGGGAGAGTGAAGGAGATGAAGAGTTGGAGAGGCGTGGGGGGTAAGAGAGTAGTGAGGAAGAGTTGGAGAGGAGTGGGGGGGTAAGAGAGTAGTGAGGAAGAGTTGGAGAGAGGAGGGTGGGGGGAGGTTGACGAAGACACGGGTAGGTGTGGGAGAAGAGAGAAGCAACTGTCCTGGCATGAGAGGGAGGGTGGGAGACTAGGATATGGGTGTCTAGAGAGGTCCCATCAAGGCTAGACGTGGGGAGGGAGGAGAGTCGCAGTGGGCGGAAGGAGGGAGGGAAAAGAAGGAGTCAGTGGGATGAAAGAGGAGGAGGAGGGAAATGAAGTGCCAACCTCACAACTTCACCAACCTCACCCTTTCAACCTCTCCCCAACCCCCCTCACCACCTCCCTCACAAACTCACAACCTCCCCACAACCACCCCACCAACCTCACAACCACCCCACCAACCTCACAACCTCCCCACCAACCCCACTACCTCCCCTCACAACCTCCCCACCTCCCCTCACACAACCTCCCCACCAACCCCACCACCTCCCCTCACAACCTCCCCACCAACCCCACCACCTCCCTCACAACCTCCCACCAACATCACAACCTCCCCATCCCAACCAAGTTTTTCCTTCCCACACATCACAACATCATTAGTTATTGTTATTGTTGTTACCAGGTATCGAGGGGGAGGGAGGGTGGGGATGACCGGCCATTAACAGGTCTGAAGCAGGAGCGGCGGCTATAAACTATAAGACTGGTTTATATTATACCTAAATGGGGAAAAGAAATGGTGTGTGTGTGTGTGTGTGTGTGTGTGTGTGTGTGTGTGTGTGTGTGTGTGTGTGTGCTGTTCAGATATCCAGGTTATTGTACCACTAAAGGAGACCACCAGCCAGAGTTGTTATTGTCCCAGTGTCTCTTAATATTGTTCCACACTTGTACCAGAAACACCTGTGTGCCACCGTGTACCAGGTGTAGTATTTGTTCATTACCTCCCTTACCTGTCATCTCCTCCTGCTACCTCCCTCCTGCCATCACTCCCTCTCCCGCCATCCCCCTCCCTTCCTCCCTGCCATCACTCCCTCCTGCCATCACCTCCTCCCTGCCATCACCCCTTCCCCTGCCATCACTCCTCCCTTCTCCCTGCCATCCTCCCCGTTGTGAGGATCTACCTAGCTGTTGATATTCGCAGTGCGTCACCTCTGGAAACCCAAGGAGCGTGTCGGCGCCAGTGTGTGTGTGTGTGTGCTGGAGGGAGGGAGAGAAGAGGGAGAGGACAGGTGAGGTTGGGGTGAGACAAGGCGGAGGTTAGAGGGGGGAGTGGACCGGACCGTCTCCTGCAGCCACCAACCACTTTGCCTCCTCCCCCCCTCTCCTCCATCCCCACCCCTCCCTCAGCTCCCTCCTTTGCCTCGTTGCCTGCACCTTCACTCCACCCCGATCTCTCCCCCAAAAAAAAATATTCTCAACTAACCTCCTCACCCCACTTTTCCTTCCTTCCCTCCTTCACTTAACTCACCTTCCTCCCCACCCAAACCCCTCCTCCCCACTGCCATCACCCAAACCTTCCTCTCTTCCCTCACCTCTCCTCCACCTCCCCACCCTCCCCACCCCTCATCATTAGTATGCTGACAGTGTTGTTGACGTGGGGTTCAGGTAATCCCGAGAAAATATGACCGGACTTGACGTAATCCGAATGACGTCACAGTGACGCTCGTTGCGCTGGGAAGTGAGATGAGGTGACTTGTGGTTGGGCGGCGTCACGTGACCATTAATTGAATTCACCTGTTAGTGGAGAGGACGGTAGTTAGGTGAGGGTTGTGTCGAATGGGGGGAGTTAGGATGGTGACTTTAGGATACAGTTTGTTTTGATGGTGTAGGATGGTGATTGTTAGGTAGAATAGTGTCGCAGGATGGTGACTAACACACGTACAGTACACAGAAAAGACGTTAAAGAGGTCAGTGATCTCATGATAGTATATACAAGTGTACCAGTATGAGTGTATCTACTCACCTGAACATTAGACACCCCCAGCTTATTGTTCTTGGTTAGGTTAATGTCAAATTAGCTTTAGGTCAAGTGTGGTTAAAGGCATATAAACATCTGCTGAGGTTTAGTGCGGTAGGGAACTTATTAACCTAACCCTAACGTAATCTAACCTCACCTCCACGTAACCTAACCCTAACGTAATCTAACCTAACCCCACGTAACCTAACCTTAACCCTAACGTATCTAACCTAACCCCACGTAACTTAACCTAACCCCACGTAACCTAATCCAACCTAACCCCACGTAACCTAATCTCTAACCTAACCCCACGTACCTAACCTCCACACTCCTCGCCTTACCTAACCTAATCTTCATCACGCTCATCTGTTATGTATTGATTGGGGAGGGGGAGGGGTGGGCAGGGTGAAGGGAGGGAGGGAGAAAGAGAGGGGGGGGTGGGCAGGTGAAGGGAGGGAGGGGAGAAAGAGAGGGAGGGGGGGGATTGGCTCTTAATGGTCCTAGTAATGTGTTTGTAGCCACCTGTTGCTCTCATACACACACGCACATACACACGCACATACATAAATACATACATATATTACGTACAGTTTTTATTCACTAAGGGTTCGGTTTTGGGTTCAGTGTACTAGAGTGAGTTCAATTTCCCATAGGGTTCAGTTTCCAACGAGTTCATTTTTCCCACATAAGGTAAAATTTTCCCTTAGGGTTCAATTTCCCACATATGGCTTCTTTTTCCTTACATATGGTTAATTTCCCCACATAGTGATTTCCACAACAACACATGGTTCATTTTCCCGTTTCAACTTTATTCTGGGTTCAGTTTCCACACTGGGTTCACCCTGAGAGCTTTAAACTGGGCTGAAGACGCACCTCCTGAAACCAGTTTGAGATTAACACCTGTTAATTGTATTTCGGTGGTGAGGGAGGGAGAGTGGGTGGTGAGGGAGGGAGAGTGGGTGGTGAGGAGGAGGAGGGTGGTGAGGAGGAGGTGGGTGGTGAGGGAGGAGGGGGGTGGTGAGGAGGGAGAGGGCGGTGAGGGAGGGAGGGGGTGGTGAGGGAGGGGGGAAAGAGGGTGGAGGAGGGGGGAAAGAGGGTGGTGAGGGAGGGGGAAAGAGGGTGCTAAGGGTGGTGTTGGTGATGAGGAGAGTGAATGAGTGAAATTAAGAGTGAGGGAGAGTAAGGATGGGGGAGTGGTTGGAGTGACTGAGTGAGTAGAGAGTGAGAGAGGGAGTGGTTACAGAGTGAGTGAGTGAGAGTGACTGGAGACTTTAACATTCAACACAGGTAATGATTTGGACTGGTCAGGCTGGCTGGCACGTGTCCAGAGTGAGCCAGCCACACACACACACACACACACACACACACACACACACACACCATTAGTTATATTAATCATAATCCATTAAAGGCAGCCGGAGTACGGGGAGGGGGGCGGCGAGGAAGAGGAGGAAGAAAGGGAGAAAGGAGGAGGGGAAGAATGGATGGAAGAGGAGGAGAGGGGCGAAGATGGGGAAAAGAGGAAGGATGAAGAAGGAAGAAGAGGGGGAGGAGGAGGAAGAAAAAAAAGATGGGGAGGAGGAAGAAAGGGGTAAGAGCAAGATACCCCCTTTAAACTTAATTACAGGTAAAATCCAGGTAGGTGAGATCACACGAGGGTGGGTGGCCGGGTTAAAGCCTTATGGCCCCAAGTGACGGTAATTCACCCTATTCGTTACTGCGGTGCAAATTCTTGACAGGTGCAATTTACCTGTCGCGTGGGTAGCCAGGTGAAGGTGTCTTTTAACGCCCGTGATGAATTACCTGTTGGAGTAATTTATTGTAGTGACTTGGTACTTTAAGGCTCAACGGAGTGTGTGTGTGTGTGTGTGTGTGTGTGTGTGTGTGTGTGTGTGTGTGTTTTTTATTGATAACCGGGTGATTAGACACCTCAGTTTATTTCACCTGATGATTAGACTCCCCAGCTTATTTCACCTGATGATTAGACTCCCAGCTTATTTCACCTGATGATTAGACACCCCAGCTTATTTCACCTGATGATTAGACACCCCAGCTTATTTCACCTGATGATTAGACTCCCCAGCTTATTTTACCCGAAGAAAAAATTTAAATATCCAAGTTTATCTCACCTGAAGATTAACCACCCTAACGTTAACCTGACCTCTTGAGTACTGTAAACAAACCCTCTGAGTATGTGAGTTAGCCTCTTGAGTACGAGGATTTAACCCTTTGAGTATGATGACTTAATCCTACAATGACGATTCTGTTAACTCGTGACGTTTCTGTTAACTCGTGACGTTTCTGTTAACTCGTGACGTTTCGCTCGTGACGTTTCTGTTAGCTCGTGACGTTTCTGTTAACTCGTGACGTTTCTGTTAACTCGTGACGTTTCTGTTAACTCGTGACGTTTCTGTTAACTCGTGACGTTTCTGTTAGCTCGTGACGTTTCTGTTAGCTCGTGACGTTTCTGTTAACTCGTGACGTTTCTGTTAACTCGTGACGTTTGCTAGCTCTGACGTTTCTGTTAGCTCGTGACGTTTCTGTTAGCTCGTGACGTTTCGTTAACTCGTGACGTTTCTGTTAGCTCGTGACGTTTCTGTTAGCTCGTGACGTTTCTGTTAACTCGTGACGTTTCTGTTAGCTCGTGACGTTTCTGTTAGCTCATGACGTTTCTGTTAGCTCGTGACGTTTCTGTTAGCTCGTGACGTTTCTGTTAACTCGTGACGATTCTGTTAACTCGTGACGTTTCTGTGAGCTGTTTGTATGTACATATTGACCTTGAAGTAGCTACCGCCACTGGATAATTCAAGTGCGGGTGTAAATAGTGCTATACGTGCAATTAACGTCAGGTGGTGGCGACAGGTGGCTTGCCTTGTGTTTGCCGTTGTCATGACATCCCGTCCTTATGACATGCGTGCTTCTGTTTGTTGTCACTGTCATGGCAACAGTGAGGGGGAATGCATTTGTTTACTCTCATTCACTGTTGTTGTCAGTGACGTCATACCCGTGGAAGAAACTGCTGTTGTCAACGAAATTACTGTTGTCATTGATTTCATACTGGTGGAAATCATACTCGTTGTTGTCAGTGATTCAGTATCCCCTGAAAAGTAGTTAAACAGATATTGGAAGCATAATGTGTTGTCTAATGGTAGACCCCCCATATGGCATCACGAAAATTGTGACCAAGTCCCAGGTTGTTGATCTGACTTTCTGCCTCATTTACACACAATTGCAGTCTCAATTGTTACTATTATTGACAAATACAAAAATACATATATTGTTGTTTACTTTTGATCTTTTTTTCATTTTTGTATTTCTTTATTATTTCATTATCATTATTATTTTATTTCACTTTTATTAAATTTTTATTTTCTATGAATTATTATTATTACATTTCGCCATTGACATACAGGTATATTCAAACAAACTGTCGACCCATGATATATTCACGTATAATTCTAATATAATCTCTAAGCGTATAATAGATATGTTTTGATTTTTTAGGAGAGAAATTATAGAACTTTTGAGCTATATAAAGATTATATTACGTGAGGGAACAGGTAGTGAGTAATTAATGAAGGTAGTGAAGTGTGTGAGAGGGGGGGAGTAAGAGGTTAATGCTCTCAGCCAATCATTAATCACCCTTGTATACGGTGGGCGGAGCTTATGTACTTCACTGGCTTGTTTGTAAACATTACACTTGGATACAGTTTAATGAGTGACCACTATAATTGGATGGGTACAGTTCAATGGGAATTTGGTTAGGTTAGGTTGGGGTAACGTTGACACAGGTAGTTTAGCAAGTAAATGTAATAAGTGAAAAAGTTACACATATATTAGTTCTCAGGTGACAGAAAGTTACATGTAATTATATGTTACAGCAGGTACAGTACACAGGTAGTTGTGTTTTGTGAGACTGTAACGTGTTCTGTAAGATGAATGGAAGTTTTTAATAGATTTGATCAGAAAGAAAAAAATATTACAAAACTACAAGCAATTTTTTACGTAACAAATTTGGTTGTAAAGTGTGTGTGTTTGTGTGTGTGTGTGTGTGTGTGTGTTATGTAATACTGTACGGTAGGTAAGTAGAAATGCTGGATAACCTGGAGCGGTAATGTGAAATTATGATTTGTAATTTTATAATTTTGGGTAATTCTTCTGATAATTTTGTTTCATTATCATTGTTAGTTTCTTTCAGTAGTTGTTTTTGTTTTGTTTTCATCTTGTAATCCCAACCCCCTTTTACCAACCTCTCCCCAACCCCTTTATCAACCTCTCTCCCCAACCCCCTTACCTCAACCCTCAACATCCCTCCTTCCTCAATCCCCCCCACCAACCCTCCTCCTTTCCTTCCACTCCCATTCTTCCTTCTTCCACTCCCCTCACTCCTCCCACCCTCCCCTCCCACTCCCTCTCCCTCCCACACCCTCACTCTCTCCTCCCACACCTCCTCACCTCTCCTCCCTCTTTACCTCCCCGACTCCCCACCTCCTCCTCACCTCCTCCCTCCCTCCCAGCCTCACTCCCCAGCCTCCTCCCCCACCCTCCCCCACCCCGGTTAACGTATATCGTGATCACCTGTTGAATATAGTGTTGAGTTAACTGGCTCTTAGTGGTGATAAGTAGTTGATTGGTCAGATCATTTAACGACCCGCTATACTCTAACAACTTCCTTGATCACCTTACATAAAGAGGTGTGTGTGTGTGTGTGTGTGTGTGTGTGTGTGTGTGTGTGTGTGTGTGTGTGTGTGTGCGTGCAATGTCATGGTACCAGTAAGTGCTGTTCACCCCTGAGACATTATTCATACAAACAGGGCGGTACAAGGGTTCTGTAGTGATGCATCGTTCTGTACTCCCAGCTGTAGTGTTGTGTAGATTGCTGTAGTCTGGCTGTAATAAACCACTGTAGTTTCTTATCCGTAGCTGTAATAGATTGCTGTAATTGATCACTGTATTCTTAGCTGTAATTGGCCACTGTATTCTTAGCTTTAGTAGATTGAAAGTCCGTTATATCGAGGGTCCCGTTAAAGATAGATGTCACTGTATTATGTAACTTCGTAATCTTGTATCTGTAACTTACCACACTGTACCGTTACATAATATTATAATGTACCTATAACTGATGCATTGAACTGTAACTATCTGTTACTGTATACCTGTAACTTATTTGTCTCTGCTGTATCTGTAACTTATCTGTATCTGTCTGCTGTACCTGTAACTTATCTGTACCTATCTGCTGTACCTGTAATTTATCTATTTGTCTGCTGTACCTGTAACTTATCTGTATCTGCTGTACTGTAACTTATCTGTATCTGCTGTACCTGTAATTTATCTATTTGTCTGCTGTACCTGTGTTATCTGTATCTGCTGTACCTGTAATTTATCTCTTTGTCTCCTGTACCTGTAACTTATCTGTATCTGTCTGCTGTACCTGTAATTTATCTATTTGTCTCTGCTGTACCTGTAACCTATCTGCTGTACCTGTAATTTATAATCACGTCAAGCGTAGTCTGTATGTATTCACTGTACCGTGGTAGGTGAAGTGAGGGTAGGAGGAGGTGAGGTAGGTAGGTAGGAGGTGAGGTATTGCAGGTTGTTGCAAAGAATTCACAGGTAAGTATTGCAACGAGTCATCTTAGGTGTTTGTTGCATGGTGTATAGGGGTGTTGCAGAGTGAGAAGGATTGTTGAGTGATATTGCAAGGTTGATTTGGGGGTGTTGCAGGTGTAGGTAGGGTGTAGCAGATGGTGTAACGAGTGTAGGGGAGGGAAGGAAGGAAGGAAGGGAGTTTGGAGTGGGAGGGGAAGGAAGGAAGGGAGTTTGGCGGGGGAGGGAGGAAGGGAAGGAGCCTGGCGGTGGAGGGGAGGGAGGGAGGGGAAGGAAGGAGTTTGGCGTGGAGGGAGGGAAGGAAGGAGGGAGCCTGGCGTGGAGGGAGGAGGGAAGGAAGGAGCCTGGCGTGGAGGGAGGAGGGAGGAGGAATGTTTTGGGTACAGGACTTCCGGTGTTGGCTGGAGAGCGCCGGTGCCCTACCCAACCTCCTCTCTCCTTCCTTCATTACATATTCACAAGCTCTTTAAATAATCCTAAGATCAACGCCTATATATTCGTCGCGCGAGTACACACACACAGGCCCTGGCGTGCTCACATGTGTGTATTTGCATAGCTACACACCTGTACACGCGCACATGCCGATACTATAACACTTATGTAAATACTGATACTTATAGGCCCATACATACATACATACATACATACATAGTTTACACACGGCAGAGGTTGCATGTCTGCGTCAGTGAGAGCGTTGTGTGCGAGGGTGTGAGTGATGGTAGGGCTGTGACGGACGATCACACACCACCACCTTCCGGATATTACCCCCACCTCCCCTCCACCCTTAATCCTCCTCCCCCTCCTGCTTACCTTTCTTCTATATCCTCCACCCCCCCCTTACGTTCCCTTCCCTCTTCTACACCTCAACTCCCCCTCCTCTTACCCCCTTCCTTCCCCATAACCCCCCTCACCCCTATAACCCCTCTCACCCTCCTTTATAACCCCCCACCGCCACCTACAACCCCCACCCCTTAAGTCCCCCTCACCCCCTCAGCACATTTCCGACACAGGCATTAAACAAGGTCACCCTGTGTGGCACTGGTGACCCTGACCTCTGCTGCCTTGTCTTTGTGATATCTAACACCCCACCCCCCTTCCCCTTCCTCCTTCATTCCCCTTTCCCCCTTCTCTTCCCGCCTCTACTCCCTTCCCCTCCCCCGCCTTCACTCCCTTCCCCCTTCTTTCCCCCTCCCCGCCTTTCACCTCTTCCTTCCTCCCCCACCCTCTCTCTTCCCTCCTCGCCCTCACCACCCCTTCCCTCCTCGCCCTCACCACCCCTTCCTCCTGTATTTGTTAACATAATCAACACCCTGTCCTTGGCCCCTCTTCCTTTTTTAACATATAACTTTCCCTTCCTTCCATTTTAACATTTACCTTCCTCTCCTTCTCCCCTTCCATTTTAACATTTACCTTTCCCTTCTATTTAACATCTTATCTCCCCACCCTTCCATTTTTAACACCAGCCATTTTAACATTACTCCCGCCACTCCAATTTTAACACCTCCCTCCTCCACTCCCTCCATTATTAACATCAACTTTCTATCATCCAATTTTAACATCTCCCCCTTTCTTCCCCCTTTGTTAATATTAATATAATCTCTCCCTCTCCCCCTTTCTTCCCCCTTTGTTAATATTAATATAATCTCTCCCTCTGCCCCCTGTGTGAGTGGGTGTTATGTGTGTGTATGAATGAATGAACGTAACCATGACACTTACGTATGCCAGATGGTTTTATGGTACCTACATAGGTCAGATGTATGACAGGTGTGTGTGTGTGTGTGTGTGGTTAGGTTAGGTTAGGTTAGGTTAGTTAGGTGTGTGTGTGTGGGGTTAGGTTAGGTGTGTGTGTGGCGGGGTTAGTTAGGGTGTGTGTGGGGGGTTAGGTGTGTGTGGGGGGGTTAGGTGTGTGGGGGGGGGTTAGGTGTGTGTGTGGGGGTTAGGTGTGTGTGTGTGTGTGTGTGTGTGGGGGGTTAGGTGTGTGTGTGTGTGGGGGGTTAGGTGTGTGTGTGTGGGGGGTGTGTAAATAGGTGTGTGTGTGTGGGGGGGTTAGGTGTGTGTGTGTGTGTGGGGGGTTAGTGTGTGTGGGGGCATAGGTGTGTGTGTGTGGGGGTGTGTGTGTGTGCCAAGAGAGCTGTAATGACTGTTTGTTTATGCCAAAGGGTTGTATCTTATAACTTGCATATACTGTATAGAGATATATTTGTCTCATTAACAACTGTCTTTATATTTACCAACCCTGTCTAACAAACTACACGTGTTATGAAACATAATGACAAAATAATAATAATTGTATAAGGTGTTTGAGGTGATTGGTAATTATGGTCGCTGTTGTTACAAATTTCCGTCCGGATTTTCTGGGGAAGGGAAATAGGTCACTTGGAAGACGCTTGAGAAACAGGTGGAAAGTAGGCTAGTGTGGTGTGTGTGGGGGGAGGGGGGGGTAAACTGACCAGGAAGTGTCACACAAAACGGGTTGGGGAAGTACTTGCAGGACGGAGGGGGGGGAGGGGGGTGAGGGTGTTGGGGTGAGGGGGAAGCACATTGTCTTAAAAAGTGTTGTTAGGTTGGGGAGAATGTTTTTAGTGACCACAGGAAGTGTCACGAATAGTAGAGAGTTGGGGAAGTAACGGAAAGGCCTTTGAGAAGTGTCGCCAGGGGGGGAGGGTATGGGAAGTATATTGTCTCGAAAATGTTACCAGGTTGGGAAGGATGTGCGCTGGTCACAGAGGAAGTGTTCCCATACTAACGGCCGGGGAAGTACATTGATGAATCAGGGCGGAAGTGTTGCCAAGCAAGTGGGGGAGGGGGCAAGGGGAAGTACAGAGTCTCGGGGAAAGTATTGCCAGAGGTGGGGGAGGGATAAGCATTACTGACCATGGGAAGTGTCACGCAAGAAAGTGGAAAGCGAGGGAAGTGTCACCATCTCAGGTACACCCAGGTAGCGGTACAAGGCTACATATATGACCTCGGCTACTACCAGGAATGTCGGGTACTGGGCGTGGGAGGGCGTGGCTCTGTTGGAGGGAGGGACGCACGATTGCTGGTAACCCAAGGGAGGGGGGAAAGGGAAGGGAGGGAGAGGGGAGGGGGGGACATGATACGTAGGCACACTTTCCTCCTTAATTCATGATGAGGAGTGAGTGCAGAGTTAAGCTGTGTGAGTATCGAGGAGAGAATGAGGATGAAGGAGTGAGGACAGTTGGAGGAGTGCAGAGTAAGCTGAGAGGTCGAGGAGTGAGTGAGTGAAAGGAGAGACAGAGTTGAGTGCAGGATAAGTGAGTAGGATGAGTGAGGGGATGAGTCACTTGAGATAATAAAACTAAGTCAGCGGATGTCAATACACAGGGGGTTGGACCTCACACTCTGTCGCCTTATCTAATATCTTACGTTGCACACCCCCCGAGACATGGCCCCCGAGACTTGGCCCCCGAGACTTGGCCCCCGAGACTTGACCTACCTCTACATGACCCCGAGACACCTACCTCTCACATGACCCTCGAGACATGGCCAAACTCTATATGGTCCTGAGACTTAGCCTACCTCTCTACCTGGCCTCGAGACATGGCTTACCTTTACATGGCCCCCGAGACATGGCCAAGACTTAAGCACGATTACAACTCATCTAGTCTCGTAATACTGTCTGTGTCTGTGTGTGTGTGTGTGTGTGTGTGTGTGTGTGTGTGTGTGTGTGTGTGTGGAGGAAGACACCTCGCCTCCTTGACACTCAAAAACCAAATAAAAATACAATGTTTATTTTAACTTTTCCTTATTTTTTTTTATTCTTATGTTTATGAAAATATTTACTGGATATGGGTTAAAGTATAGATCAATGTTGTGTGTTTCTTTGTCTTTAATTACCGACAAATACCTGTAATTAGGTCAATGAGGTGTGTTTTGAGGGTTAGGTGTGAGTTATGTCAGGTTAAGTTGGAAGGTTAGGTTGGTACGTTAGGTTAGATCAGGTTATGGTAGGTTAGGTTAGGTTAGATCAGATCTGGTTATGGTAGGTAAGGTTAGGTTATGGCAGGTTAGGTGAGAGTTGCGTCAGTTTAGGTTAGGTTAGGTTAGGTTATGGTAGGTTAGGTGAGAGTTGCGTCAGTTTAGGTGATATTTACGTCAGATTAGGTAAGAGCTGCGTCATGTTGCGTGCCTGTCCCAACACCTGACCCTCCTCCCATCCCTCACAACATTGCCACCCCCCCCCCCATCCACTCTCGTCTAGGAAAGGTGTTGCAAGGTGTTACAAATGTTCCTTCAATCGATTTAGCAAGAAAAACTACCTCAATTATGATCATTATCCCGCAGGTAACCTAACCAAAATTTACCTAACGAAACCAAACCAAAACCTAACCAAACCTAACCAAACCTAACCAAACCCAATCAACAGTGCATGTAGCGAGTCTCTTGGCAGTATCCTGAAGGAGTGAGTGTTGGAGAATTCCCGCCGGGGCTGAGGAGGCGATGGACGGGAAATGACTGTTGGCTGTAGGACAAGAGTGTGGGCGGCGGGGAGGAGTACTAGGTTGGTGAGGGTCCTGAGGGATGGAGGGGGAGTCCTATGTTGGTTGAGGGATGGAGGGGGAGTCCTATGTTGGTTGAGGGATGGAGGGAGAGGGAAGAGTCTTATGTTGGTGGAGGAAAGACGGGAGAGTAATTCAGTATTGGTGAGGGAGGTGAGGGAGAGGCTGGATGTTGGAGAGTAAGGGTAAGATGAGGGGAGGAAGAGGAGGGAGGGTGTCAGGAAGTGTCAGCCTCGTTGCCTCTTCAAATTATGAGAGACCCGTCAGATGTGTTGCTGACGTGAGGATATGTAGTGATTCTCCCATCCCCAAGTGCTGACGGCTGACATCAACATCTACCTTCAATGAAAAAAAGTGATTGAATAAAAACCAATTCGTGTTCTATTAGGGCTGACATCTCTAATAACTCGCTCCTATTAGCGCTGACATCTCTAATAACTCGCTCCTATTAGCGCTGACGTCTCTAATAACTCGCTCCTATTAGCGCTGATATCTCTAATAACTCGCTTCTATTAGCACTGACATCTCTAATAACTCGCTCCTATTAGCGCTGACATCCCCCAAACCCGCTATTATTATTATTATTGTTATTATTATTATTATTATTATTATTATTATTATTATTATTATTATTATGTGGTATATCTCGACTTTAGCAAAGCCTTCGACGGGTGTCCCCCACGAAAGACTAATAAAAAAGTAGAGGCTCATGGCATTAAAGGAGATATTCTAAAATGGATTAGGGCGTGGTTACAGGGCAGGAAACAGCGAGTGAGCGTTAACGGCACTAAATTCGATTGGAGCAACGTCACTTGTGGAGTTCGCCAAGGCTCAGTACTTGGACCATTATTATTTATTATATACATAAACGACATAGATATCGGCGTAGACAGCAACATAAGTAAATTTGCTGATGACACTAAAATAGAGCGTGTAATTAAATCTGACGAGGACTCAGCAAAACTACAGGAAGATCTAAAAAAAAATTTCGAATGGTCGGACAAATGGCAGATGAAATTCAGTGTGGGCAAATGTAAAGTTCTCAGTATAGGAGATGTAAACAGGGAAACCAGTTACCAGATGAACTACGACGTTATTGAGAATTCCGACTGCGAGAAAGATTTAGGAGTAATGATAAGTAGGAATCTTAAGCCAAGTAAACAATGTGTATTTGCTCGAAACAAGGCTAATAAAGTACTTGGGTTCATACAAAGGAGTGTTAGTTACAAGACTAGCGAGGTCATCCTAAAACTATATCTTGCGCTTGTGAGACCTCACTTGGGTTACGCAGTTCAATTCTGGTCACCGTATTACAGAATGGATATAGAATCCTGAATCCAGAGGAGCATGACAAGACTAATCCCGGGCATTAGGAACCTTGAGTACAGAGACAGGTTAAAGCATCTTAATTTGCACTCCCTCGAGAGACGTAGAGCGAGGGGCGACCTGATAGAGGTGTATAAATGGAAGTCAGGGCTAAACAAAGGGGACATTACAAAGGTACTCAAACTATCCAACCAGGAACGAACTCGTCGCAATGGTTTTAAATTAGACAAATTTAGATCTAGGCGCGAGATAGGTAAACACTGGTTTGGATATAGAGTAGTGGACGACTGGAACAAGTTACCAAACATCATCATTAACTCGAATACGCTGGATAGCTTCAAACATAGGTTGGATGGATATATGAGCAATAGGGGTTGGGTGTAAATGGGACTGCACAGTGTGGGCCAATAGACCCGCTGCGGTTTCCTCCATTCTTATGTTCTTTTATTATTATTATTATTATTATTATTATTATTATTATTATTATTATTATTATTATTATCTGTTGTTATTTTTAAAGTGTTATTATCGTATTAATATTACTATTTTATTCATTATTCATGTCATACATCGTCAGTATACAGGTGATGACGTAGTAGTATGCCGTCGGGTAGCTCACAACACGAGTTAAATAGTCCCGTGTCCACACCAACCATCTTCGTGTGTGTGTATTCCTATGGTAATATATACCCACTAGCGGATAGATAGATAGATGGATTTGGGCAGACGGATAGATAGATATATAGATAGGATCATAAGGTCTATATGGTGTGTTGTCAAATTCAAACACACACACACACACACACACACACACACACACACACACACACACTACTGTTAGTTAGTACAGTGTGTTGATGACTGGATCTGAGGATGTTGTGTTGTAACCTCACACCAACGGGAAAATTCTTGTTATTTCGTGAGTCATGGTAGTGTGTGTGGTGAGCTTAATGTGGCAGGAAAGGTTCATCGTCGAGCTGTGGGGTGTGGGGAGGGATTGTGGGGTGTGGGTGATTCATAGTAGCAGTGTAGGTGGGTGGGGGCCGGAAATGATTTTGTTAAAGGTTCAGTGGTGACTAACTAGCCTGCTGGGGTGGGGGGGAGGGGGGGAGGGCACCGTAGAGTCTAGTTCTATGTACTGTAGTTTCTGTCTTGTCTTTATCTTCTTCTTTTCTTCTTCCTTCTTCATTTTCTCCTCCTCTTCTCCTTTCTTCTGCCCTTTTCATTCCCTTCCCCCTTCTTCCTCCATTTCCCCCCTTTCTTCACCTACTCGTTTTCCTTCATCATTTTCTTCTCCTAACCCTCCTCCTCAGCATCATTCTTCTTCTTCTTCTTCTTCTTCTTTCACATAAGAAAATGAGGAGTCTGCAATAGGCTGTCGAGAGTTACTACCACTCTCTATCATCCATGAATCTATCTAGCCTCCTTTTAAAACTTTCCAGCGTTCCAGCACTTACTACAAAGTTGCTAAGCTTGTTCCACTCGTCCACCACCCTATTTGTGAACCAGTTCCTTCCTATCTCCCTCCTAAACCTAAACTTATCCAACTTGAATCCGTTGCTCCGAGTCCTATCCTGCTCGGATATTATAAGAACTTTATCTATATCCCCTTTATTGATTCCTTTCACCCACTTAAATACTTCTATCATATCTCCTCGCACTCTTCGTCTTTCTAGGGAATGCAAGTTAAGTTTCTTTAACCTATCTTGATATGGAAGGTTTCTAAGTCCCGGAATCATTTTGTCATTCTTCGCTGCACCCTTCCATCACCTCGTCACCCCTCCCCCTCCCGTCACCCTCCCCCTCCCGTCACCCTCCCCCTCCCGTCACCCTTCTCACCTCACATTCTCCTGAAATCTAGGACAGCGTTGGGGAAAGTTGTTTATCCAATATCAGGCTAATTAGCCCCCAGGTAAGGTCCTCTGAACACCTGGAGATTAGACACCCTTGTTTATGTCACCTGATGATTAGACACCTGAACTCCTTAACTGATCTGTCGTATGGATGTTTTGAGCACCTGAGATATGTGTTCTCCAAGTGTGATATAACGCATCTAAGCGACCAGAGACTCATTTCGTTGGATATTTATTTGGCTTTTAACTAGTGAAGGTGATTGTGGAGAGAGAGAGAGAGAGAGAGAGAGAGAGAGAGAGAGAGAGAGAGAGAGAGAGGAACATAAGAACATAAGAAAATAAGGAGTCTGCAATAGGCCGGTTGGCCTGTGCATGGCAGCTCCTGTCGAGAGTTACTGCCACTCTCTATCATCCATGAATCTATCTAGCCTCCTTTTAGAACTTTCCAGCGTTCCAGCACTTACTACAAAGTTGCTAAGCTTGTTCCACTCGTCCACCACCCTATTTGTGAACCAGTTCCTTCCTATCTCCCTCCTAAACCTAAACTTATCCAACTTAAATCCGTTGCTCCGAGTCCTATCCTGCTTGGATATTATAAGAACTTTATCTATATCCCCTTTATTGATTCCTTTCACCCACTTAAATACTTCTATCATATCTCCCCGCACTCTTCGTCTTTCTAGGGAATGCAAGTTAAGTTTCTTTTATCTGTCCTGATATGGAAGGTTTCTAAGTCCCGGAATCATTTTCGTCATTCTTCCCTGCACCGACTCTAGTGAATTTATATCCATTCTATAATAAGGGCACCAGAACTGAACCCCATAATCGAGGTGCGGCCTGACTAGCGCAAGATATAGTTGCAATAAGACCTCTGCACTCTTATTATTTACACTTCTAGATATAAAACCTAATACTCTGTTTGCCTTATTTCGAACATTAACGCACTGTTTTCTAGGCCGTAGGTCTGGGTTTACAAGTACCCCTAAGTCTCTTTCACAAGTCGACTTCTCTAGGTTGATGTTGTTAAGGCTGTATACGTTGACAGTATTTGTTCTATCAATATTAAGTACGCTGCACTTGCTGGTGTTGAATTTCATTTGCCATTTCTCTGACCACTCCTGCAGTTTATTTAAATCCTCCTGTAGTGCATTTGCATCCTGCTCGAATTAATCTGCCGCCCTATTTTGGTGCCATCCGCAAACTTGCTTATGTCACTGCTGATCCCAGTATCTAGATCGTTTATGTAGATTATGAACAAGAGTGGGCCTAGTACTGACCCCTGGGGAACCCCACTGGTTACACGGCCCCACTCAGATTTGACACCATCTACGCTGACCCTCTGTGATCTATCGGTGAGGCACGAATTTTATCCAATTTAAAACTTTCCCCTCGATACCATGATGAGCCTTAACTTTTCTCAGAAGCCTCTGATGCGGTACTCTGTCAAATGCTTTGCTAAAGTTTAAGTAAATAACATCGTAATTATCGTCATTATCTACTACCTCGAAGACTTTCCTAAAAAACGTCAGCAGATTTGTTAGACAAGATTTTCCCTTCGTAAACCCATGTTGAGAGTCGTAGATTAATTTGCTTTTCTCCAAATGCGATCGGATGCTATCTGCTATAATTGATTCAAGAAATTTCCCCACTACTGACGTCAAACTCATCGGCCGGTAGTTTTTCCCTGATGCTCCGTCTACCTTTTTGAATATGGGAGGGATAAGGAAAATAACGGAGAGAGGAAGAGGAAAGAAAGGAAGGAAGGAAGGAAGGAGGGAGGTGTAAAGATAGAACAAAGGACGAGAGAGAAGCGGGAAGGACAAAGGTATAGTTAACTCTACTGATTTATTGTGATGTTACTGACTAGTTTAGTGGGGGGGGGGGTTGAGTCGATCAGTTAGTTGTCAGTTGGTGGTGGACGTGTTTGTTTGTCCAGGGAGTCAGTTACATGCGGCTGGTGGGCGTGATGGGTCCCTGTAGATGTTGGGTGGGAGTAGTGGGTTTGGAATAGCTGCTGGGTGGGCGTGGTGAATCCAAGTATGTTACATGTGGGCGTGATGGGTGGGCGGGGCTGGTGTAGTGGAGGTACTAGGTGGGGTCCGGTAGGTGGCACCCGGTGTCTGGCCACACCCTGGGACCTGTTAGTGAAGAAGACCCTGAACGCTTTCCTCCCTCCCTCCTCCCCCTCCCCCTCCCTCTCTCCCTCCTCCCTCCCTCCCTCCACACACATACGATCCAACAACCCTCCACCTTTCCTTTCTCCTCTCTCCTTTCTTCTCTGCACATTCCCCCTCCTCCTGCTCCACACTTCATACCCCCCCTCACCCTTTCATCCCCCCCCTACCCTTTCTCCTCTCCCCCTTGCTACTTCAAAGGGTAAGAACAGGGGTGTGGTGGTCGTAGGGGTGGTGATGTTTGATGTAACCGACAAGGGTTAGCGAGGGTGGGGTGTTTAGGGGAAGGGAGGGTGTGTTGGGGGAGGGTGTGTTGGGGTGGGGGCCTTTAGGTGTTTTGTGGCCGGGTCGAGTTTGTTGGGAGTCCGCCGGCACTTTGATACCTGGCTAATGACTGACAGGTGGGCCATGGCAGACACCCCTTCCTCACTCACCTCCTCCACCCTCTCTTACTTCACCCCACTACATACCCTTACCTTCCCTTCCGAACCCAACCCTCCTTCCTTCCCTAACCAATATCCCCCTCCCTCGCCCCCCTCCCCGCCCCTCCTGCCCCCCCCAACCCATGTGCCTCCTGTAAACCAAAAGCTCCCAACTCGATCTAGCCCCCAGATCCACACGCACACAGGCACACAAACACACGCAGGTTACACAGACTTAACACACTTACATAGACGTACACAGACGCCCCCGGAATAGACTCCAGGTAGCCTCCAGGTAGACTTACGACCCCTGCCGCCCTCGAGCCCCCCCACCCTTACCTGTGGGTACCTGCCGGGAGCGTCTAGGTTTCCTGATCACCTGCCTACTCGGGTCTCCTGTATACAAGTGTACCTGGTAGAGATGTCTGATTAAGTGGGGTCCGGCCTAACCTAACCTAACCTAACCTACCCTAATCTAATGTAATTGTAGGGGGCTGTCCTAATGGGTCTTAGTCTGTCTCTGTCTGTCTGTCTGTCTGTCTGTCTGTCTGTCTGTCTGTCATTGATGCTGAGCAGTAATTAAACACTGGCTAATGACCTTCACTTAACATGACACAGCAGACAGTCTTGACCCGTAAATAGAAACCGGAGTTGAGTTTTAACATTGAGGTCACTGCCGGTCGATACCATGTTAAAATGAACCCAGTGACACTTGCCATGTTAAAAGGGGGTTTGGTTTAACTATGTGTCGGTGTTAAAGGAGTATTGGAAACCTCTTAGTATTTGTTATTTTGGAAGCCTTGAGAATCTACGCTCGCTCACTCACTCACTCCCTCACTCAATCAAACATTCACGCTCTCTCTCTTTCTCTCTCTCACATTTTTCTCTATCTTTCTATCTATCTATCTCTATCTAGCTTCTCTAATTCCTCCTCCTCCTCCAATGGTACATATCTTTATTACCATTCTCCTGTCTCCCTTCCTTCCTTCCTCCTCACCCCCAACTCACTCATTCCCTCCCTCCTCTCTCCCTCTCCTACCTCCCTCACTCGCTCTCCCTCAGTGGTATGTCTGTACTCCATGCTTGAAGTCAGTCAGTCTCTCTCTCTCTCTCTCTCTCTCTCTCTCTCTCTCTCTCTCTCTCTCTCAGCCTATTACCTGCAAGGATCTGGACGCAATGTTTACCTGTGTGTATATTACTATTTAACACCTGAAATGTTTATAGATGTTTATTATTGATCTTTACCTGTGTACACCTGAAATGTTTATAGATGTTTATTATTGATCTTTACCTGTGTACACCTGAAATGTTTATAGATGTTTATTATTGATCTTTACCTGTGTACACCTGAAATGTTTATAGACGTTTATTATTGATCTTTACCTGTGTACACCTGAAATGTTTATAGATGTTTATTATTGATCTTTACCTGTGTACACCTGAAATGTTTATAGATGTTTATTATTGATCTTTACCTGTGTACACCTGAAATGTTTATAGATGTTATTATTGATCTTAACTGTGTACACCTGAAATGTTTATATCGTTTATTATTGATCTTTAACTGTGTACACCTGAAATGTTTATAGATGTTTATTATTGATCTTACCTGTGTACACCTGAAATGTTTATAGATGTTTATTATTGATCTTTACCTGTGTACACCTGAAATGTTTATAGATCGTTTATTATTGATCTTTAACTGTGTACACCTGAAATGTTTATAGACGTTTATTATTGATCACCTGTACACCTTGAAATGTTTATAGACGTTTATTATTGATCTTAACTGTGTACACCTGAAATATTTATAGATGTTTATATGTTTATTGGATGCTTATTATTGATCTTACCTGTGTACACCTGAAATGTTTATAGATGTTTATTATTGATCTTTACCTGTGTACACCTGAAATGTTTATAGACGTTTATTATTGATCTTTACCTGTGTACACCTGAAATGTTTATAGATGTTTATTATTGATCTTTACCTGTGTACACCTGAAATGTTTATAGATGTTTATTATTGATCTTTACCTGTGTACACCTGAAATGTTTATAGATGTTTATACTTATTATTATTTTTATTGGTTTAGCTTTGTTTTGTTTATTTGTTTATTTTGTTTTTGATAGATTTGTTTATTTATTTACTTGCTTATTATTTATTTACTGGGCTAATTGTTTATGTTATTTATTTATTTATTATTTTAATGTAGTATATGAGCTTCTAGAATGTTTTGATGTTTAAAGGTCTCGGGATGGGATGTTTTAGTGTGTTTAGGTAGTAAGATGTTGAGTCACCAACTATGTGTGTGTGTGTGTGTGTGTGTCCGTGTGTGTGTATCCTGATGTTTATTTTTTAAGGATGTTTTGATGTTAACTTATGATAAATGTTAATGTTAATCTCTTGTGTTTTCCAGGTATGTTGTGATGAGGAGTATGGTGAAGGGGCCACCCGAGGAGTCCCTGCCTTACTGTGGAGTGAGTGTACTGTGGAGTGTTTACATAGGGAGGGAGGGAGAGAGTACTGAGAGAGGGACGGGGGGGAAGAGAGTACTGAGAGAGGGAGGGAGGGAGGGGGGAAGAGAGTACTGGGAGGGAGGGAAGGGAAGAGAGTACTGAGAGAGAGAGAGGGAGGGAGGGAGGTAAAGAGAGACAGAGAGGGAGAGAGAGTTCTGTGAGGGAGGAAATAGATAAAGAGATAGAGTGAAAGTCCGTCCGTCAAAAAGAAAAGTTTGAATATGCAGTAGATTATTTTTTCTGACTGGATGACTTCTCTCTCTCTCTCTCTCTCTCTCTCTCTCTCTCTCTCTCTCTCTCTCTCTCAATTTCAACAAGTGTCTCACAATGTCAACACTAACGACCTGAACCACCATCTTGCTTGTTAGGGTGAATTAGTGTCTTATTAAGGATTCGAACGTCCTTGTGATCCAGTGTGCGAAGGTTGGGATATTGAAGTATTTATTTAACCGTTTTACCCGTGTTCAGACGCACGAAGACAGGTGTTAGACAGATATTAATTGGCTATCTTATTTACTATCTACTACTACTACTACTACTACTACTACTACTACTATTACTACTACTACTACTATTACTACTACCAGTTCTGATGCTTCTGGCACTATATTTTATGACTTACGCCCACCACCGCCTCTTCTCTCCATTCATCTCCCCACCTCCACCCGCCCCTCACCCCTCCACCCGTCCCTCACCCCTCACCCCTCCCCAAGGTGGTTTAAAGTATGGTAATCAGCTGGTCGGGTTGACTTGAGAGAACCTGTGTGTGTGTGTGTGTGTGTGTGTGTGTGTGTGTGTGTGTGTGTGTGTGTGTGTGTGTGTGTGTGTGTGTGTGTGTGACGCCTGAGCACCGCCATTGTTGTAGAAATATACCCCGTGAGCAACCACACCTTCCCCTCCCACGCCCGGGATGTATGTTAGTGACACACGCCTCCCACCACCACGCCTCCTGTGCCTCCCCCATGCCTCTCCCCTCCCCGCCCACGCCCTCTCGCAACCCACCCCCCACCCACCCCTATACTCACAGTCTGACCTTTTCACGATTTATGTAGAGCAATGTTGACGATGCATCATCCAAGAGGTAGTGGGCGTGTGGGCGGACTGGTGGATGGGCGCACGGGCGATCTTGGTTGTGTTTAGGTGAGTGGTGGGAGGTGTTGAGCGTCCCACACACACACAAACTCGGGGGTGGGAGAGATTGGGCGGTGTGTGTGTGTGTGTGTGTGTGTGTGTGTGTGTGTGTGACGGGGGAGGCAGGTCACGGCCCGCTGCTTGCCTGTCTTGAATTACATTATACAGGAGCACTCCAGCTACCCCCTCCTCCTCTTCTTCCTTCTTCTCTTTTACCTCTTCCTTCCCCTCCTCCTTCCCTCCTCTTTTACCTCCTCTTTTACCTCCTCCTTCCCCTCCTCTACCTCCTCTTCCTCCTCAACCTCCACCTACCCCCTACTTCCTCCTCCTCCTCCTCCTCCTCTCGTCTTCACCTTCCATGAATTGTATGTTGAGTGAGTTGGAATTACCTGTACTTACCTGAAGCTTACCTGTAGGTACCTGGAACTCACCTATAGGTACCTGAAACTCACTCTAGGTACCTGAAACTCACTCTAGGTACCTGAAACTCACACTATGTACCTGAAACGCACCTGAAACCTGTACACGAGTCACCTGAAGTACTCGCTACACATGCATTTTATAACTTAACCTCCACATCTGTTGACAATAGCACACACAAGGTAGTCATTTGTCGACCTAATTTGCATACTGGAAGGATTAAGTTGTGGCTTGGTGTTGATATATACCGGTTTTATTGTTGTTTTTCTTTTGTTAATGTGACCTTTACTCTCTGATCCTGGTACATGCTAGATTGGCACTGCTAGATTGGCACTGCTAGATTGGCACTGCTAGAATGGCACTTAAAATGACAGCGAGGTGGTGAGGGGGGGGGCAGGTTAGGATGAATCAGTGTGTGTGTGTGTGTGTGTGTGTGTGTGTGTAACCCAGCCGGAACTTACCGCCGATAACTTCCACACCGGCGCGACTTCCGGCTTTCCTTCACCACCATCACCACCACCATCGTCACTGTCCTCTCGCCGTCACTTCCCCCCCTCACCACCATCTCCAACACCTCATTACATCTTCACCATCACCACCGTCGCTACTGCTTTCCACGCTGTGTTGCTGTCGCCTCCCTCCAACACTAACGACTGTCGCCTCCCTCCAACACTAACAACTGTCGCCTCCCTCCAACACTTAACAATTGTCGCCTCCCTCCAACACTAACAACTGTCGCCTCCCTCCAACACTTAACAACTGTCGCCTCCCTCCAACACTAACAACTGTCGCCTCCCTCCAACACTAACAACTGTCGCCTCCCTCCAACACTTAACTTCACCGACACCATCTCCCTCACCACCACGTCCCCATCATAACTACTTTCTCCTCCATCATTACGGTAACAACCCACCTAGAACAACCAGCCATAAACTACGTCAACTACCACACTCTGTTGCACGTCAAATGGGCCCCAACTTAACCCTTAATTAATCTTGGGGCCCATTTAACCTGGGGTCCATCTGAAGGGTTAGGTTAGGGGCCCATTTGACAAGTGCTCCCCCTCCTTATCTCACACACACACACACACACACACCTGGGGTATTGGTATGGGTGTGGCGGTGTTCAGGTAGGTACGGTAGTTAAGTGACTGAAGGATGGTGTCGTGTTTACTGCTCATCACCCTGTCGGCGGGGGGTGGTTATGGTGGGGTAGGGGTGGTTATGGGGAGGTAGGGGTAGTGGTGGTGGGGAATAAGGGGTTAGGGGGTGGTGGTTATGGAAGTGTGGGTAGTAGTGGTGGTAGTGGCTAGAACAAAGGGGGAAGTGGTGATGTCTGGGGTGCTGTCACTACTAGCTATCGTCACTGAAACCATTTATTTTATCGGGAAATTACCGATTACGAAATAAATAACAACACTAATATTGACAAGGTTGAGCTAAGACCCGGGGCGCTCTTTATTGAGACCCGGGGCGCTCTTTATTGAGACCCGGGGCGCTCTTAGTGACACCCGATATAAACTGTACGTTTATTTAAAGGAATTATATTACATTTAGTATCATCTAGATTAGTACATGTTAAATGGCGTTATTAAATGTGTATTAGAATGTTACCAGTTTCATTACCACCACTACTACTACTACTACTTCTACTTCAATGTGGCCTCTAGCTTCCCCCAATAGCCACACTTTCGCCACCATTTTATCATTACTACTACTACTACTACTACTACTACTACATTTTAAACACAACTCGTAAAACACTTCCTCATTTAATATTTCCCCAAGAGATTTAAGATTACCCCAGCAACGTAGAGCTTCCGATCGTAAGTTAACAAAAGCAATAAAAAGATTTAAGATTAGCGTGGGTGTGATATTTCCTTTAGTCTCCCCTTCATTATTGTTCTTTGAGTCGTTTTCTTCGTCTCGGTGTAAACAAGTCGCCATATTTTATTTTTTATTTTTTTTTGTCAACCCCTTACCACGGCTCATTAATATAATGGGTCACGCATTTATATCTTCTCGTGGTGGGAATTTGAGCATTTTAGTTGCGAGAGGTGGTAGTAGTAGTAGTAGTAGTAGTAGTAGTAGTAGTAGTAGTAGTAGTAGTAGTGGCGGTGGTGTGGTGATGATAGTAGTAGTGGTGGCAACAGTGTCGATGGTGGTAATAGTGGTAGTAGTGATGATGGTAGTGACGAGAATGTTGGTTGGTTAGTTAAGTTATTGTTAATCCTCTAGACAGATACCTTGAGGAGTCCTTCGGGGGATGGGTGGGAGTCCTTCAGGGGATGGGTGGGAGTCCTTCAGGGGATGGGTGGGAGTCCTTCAGGGGATGGGTGGGAGTCCTTCAGGGGTGGGTGAGTCCTTCAGGGGGTGGTGGGAGTCCTTCGAGGATATTCTACGTCACTTGGGTATAACTCAACAGAGGCCTCACCCATGAAGTTCTTTGATCAACCACACCTTTCCAGTTGATCAGCCACACCTTGAGTTTAGGTCACTTCTGCCTTCAGGTTGGAGTCAGCCACCCTTGAGTTGGTCAGCCCACACCCTTGAGTTTGAGTCAGCCACCTTGAGTTGCAGGTCAGCTACCCTTCTTCAGAGTTTAGGTCAGCCACCCTTGAGATTTGGGTCAGCCACACCCCTTGAGTTTAGGTCAGCCACACCTTGAGGTTTGGGTCAACCACCCCTTGAGTTTGGGTCACTTCACCTTGAGTTTGGTCAGCCACCCATGAGTTTGGAGTCAGCTACCTTCAGGTTTGGGTCAGCCACACCCTGAGTTGGGTCATTTTCCCTTGAGTTTGGGTCAGCCACACCCTGAGTTGGGTCAGCCACACCCCCTGAGTTCCAGGTCCTTCACCTGAGTTTGGGTCAGCCCACACCCTTGAGTTTAGGTCAGCTACACCCTTGAGTTTAGGTCAGCCACACCCCTGAGTTTAGGTTAGTGTCGGGGCCTTACTCAAACCAGTTCTACACGGCGATTAACTCTGGTGGTCGTGTGTCTGAATGTCTGGGGGGGTGTGGGTGTCTGGGGGCATGTTGGACACTAGCCATGCGTGTTGCGGTGTCCACTGTGTGTCTCTCTGAGTGTTGAAGGTGTCCACTGTCTGAGTGTTGAAGATGTCCACTGTCTGTCTGTCTGAGTGTTGAAGATGTCCACTGTCTGTCTGAGTGTTGAAGATGTCCACTGTCTGTCTGAGTGTTGAAGATGTCCACTGTCTGTCTGTCTGGGTGTTGAAGGTGTCCACTGTCTGTCTGTCTGGGTGTTGAAGGTGTCCACTGTCTGTCTGTCTGGGTGTTGAAGGTGTCCCACTGTCTGTCTGTCTGTCTGTCTGAGTGTTGAAGATGTCCACTGTCTGTCTGTCTGAGTGTTGAAGATGTCCACTGTCTGTCTGTCTGAGTGTTGAAGATGTCCACTGTCTGTCTGTCTCTGAGTGTTGAAGATGTCCACTGTCTGTATGTCTCTGAGTGTTGAAGATGTCCACTGTCTGTCTGTCTGTCTTGTGGCATAAAGGGATGGCGATGTCCTAATCACTAACCATTCTAACACGACCTGGGGGGAGAGGTTAGGTTAGGTTAAGTTAAGTTAAGGTGGGTAATGTGTGGTGGGGTACTAGTAGTGGTGGTGAGGGAGTAGTAGTGAGGGGGATAGTACTGGTGATGAGGGAGAAATGGTGGTAGTGAGGGAGAAGTGATGAGGGAGGGTAGTGGTGATGGTGGTGATGAGGAGGTAGTAGTGGTGGTGAGGGAGGGTAGTAATGGTGGTGATGGAGGGTCGTGGTGGTGATGAGGGAGGGTAGTAGTGGTGGTGAGGGAGGGTAGTGGCAGTGGAGAGAGGGAGCTACAGAGTGAGTGGTGTAATATCTACTTCAGTAATAAGTGTAACACGATCAAGAGGGCGATGGTTGGTAGTGGTGATGGTGGTAGATGAGTCATTGAGGAAGAAGCGGAAGATGGTGGTAGTAGTGGTGGTTTGTTGTCGGGGGAGATAGTGGTAGTAGTGGTGGTGATTGGTGTAGGGGTGATGGTGGTGGTAGTAGTAGTGGTGGTTGTTGGCTGGGATTGCTAGTAGTGATGATGGTGTAAGATTGTGATAGCGTAGTAATAGTAGTAGCATTGATAGTAAATTGCTAGTTAGTAGTAATAGTTGTACCATAGAACTAGTAAGAGTAAATAAGTTTAATAGTGGTAGTAAGAAGGTGGTGGTAGTTGTGGTTGGGCCGTTAAATGCGATAGTTACATGTTACTGGATCGATAATAGTGACAGTCTGCTCGTGTGAACTGTTGGTGCTGACCCCTCCCTCACCCCCCCCCCTCCCTCACCCCCCCTTACCCCTCCCTCACCCCCCCTTACCCCTCCCTCCCTCGATGATTCACCCTCAGCGGTGTGTATTTGGCGGTACCACCATTAATAAGGCAGCTTTGTGGGCGTGGGTTAGGAGGAGGAGGGGGGGGAGGGGTGGGCGTGGGGTAGTGAGGAGGGGAGAAGGGGTAGGTGAAGAGGGGGGGGGGTGGCCTGGGATCAATAGCTTGTTGACAGGGGGAGCAGCGGTACTGTCCCAGCTTGGAGGAGTTGTCCCATTACGGTCCCAAGCCAACTAAGACCTCCAGTAACTACGGTCTCCAACAACTACGGTCCCCAACAATTACGGCCTCCAGTAACTACGGTTCCCAACAATTACGGCCTCCAGTAACTACGGTCCCCTAATGACTTCCCCCAGTAGCAATCCCCCCCAGTAACTGGCCCAGTACCTCATGTTGTCCCGTCACTGTCCCAGCACAGCCATTGTCACCCCAGTTCTCTTCTCATCATCCAGCATCAAGGGCTCGGCCAGTTAACCCACCTACCTTACACTTACCGCCCTCTCTCCACCTGTCAACCTACCACCCTCCTGCCTCCACACTTGCTCGATCTGTCTTTCCTCTGGTTTCTTTAATACTAACATTAATATATCCCTCTCAAACTCCTCCAGTCATCTCCCCTCTCCCCCAATCCTTCTCCCCTCTCCCCCAGTCAGCCCTACCCTCTCTGATCTTCTCCCCACTGTCTCCTTCTACGTCCCTCTCCCCTTCCTCCCTCAATACAGGAACCCTGCAATGATGTGTTGCAGTGGCATCTTCCTTCCTCTCCTCTTGTATCTCCTCCTCCCTCCCCCCCTCCCCTCATGTGTGAGGGTAAATTACATTGACCTTTTGAGTAATAAAAGGTTTGTAACAATACTCTAAGGGGAGGTGATCCACTCATCTCTGTGTCTTCCCTTCCCTCCTTCCCTTCCCTCCTTCCCTCCGTCATTCCTTCCCTTCAACCCTCCCTACCCTTCCCTTCCTTCATTCTCACCTTCCCTTTCCCTACCTTCCTTCTCTCAGTCCATCTCCCCATCCTTCCTCCTCTTCCACAATCCATCTCCATTCCTTCCTCCTCCCTCCCTCCTTCCTTGTACCTCCTTGTGCCTTCCTTCCTCCTCCCTCCCTCCTCCTCCTCCTCCCTCCCTCCTCCCTCCCTCCTCCTCCTCCCTCCTTCCTTCCTTCCTTCCTTCCTTCCTTCCTTCCTTCCTTCCTTCCTTCCTTCCTTCCTTCCTTCCTTCCTTCCTGCAGTCTATCTCTCCCTCCCTCTCTCACTCTTGTTCCGTGTGTGACAAGGACAGTGACGTGAGGTGAGAGTGATGATGATGATTTGTACCGTGATAGTGACGATGATGATGATGGTGATGATGATTTGTACCGTGATAGTGATGATGATGATGATGGTGATGATGATTTGTACCGTGAGTGATGATGATAGTGATGATGATTTGTACCGTGAGTGATGATGATAGTGATGATGATTTGTACCGTGATAGTGATGATGATGATGATGATTTGTACCGTGATAGTGATGATGATGATTTGTACCGTGATAGTGATGATGATGATGATGATGAGTTGTACCGTGCTAGTGATGGTGGTGATAGTGATGATGATGGTGATAGTGATGATGGTGATGATTTGTATCGTGATAGTGATGATGATGATGGTCATAGTGATGATGGTGATGATAATTTGTACCGTGATAGTGATGATGATGATGATGATGATGAGTTGTACCGTGCTAGTGATGGTGGTGATAGTGATGATGATGGTGATAGTGATGATGGTGATGATTTGTATCGTGATAGTGATGATGATGATGATGATGATGATGGAAATAATAATGATATTCAGTTTGGTTTAGATGTAGTGGTGAATGGAAGAGGAAGAAGAAGAGGAGGAGGAGGAGGAAGAGGGATAGTTGCAGTGTAGGAGGAAGAGGAGGAGGTAGCGGCAGTGGGAGGAAGAGGAGGAGGAGGTAGCGGCAGTGGGAGGAAGAGGAGGAGGAAGGGATCGGAACTGAAGCCCTACGAGGTCTCATCATCACTGGTGTAGCCTGGCGATGGTGGCCACTCTCGTAAGTTCCCACACTGGCGATCACTGCACACTTATTCGCCACACTCGCCGCCCGTACTAGACTACCACTTTATATTTTGTTTGTTTGTTTGTGTACCCGTGTTTACTTTAATTGATATTTAGTATGTATGTATGTATGTATGTACAGTATAGTATGTGTGTATGTATGTATGTATGTACAGGTATGTATGTATGTGTCCCCCCCCCCCTATCTCCCTGTGGACTCGCCTAGCAACAGAGAGAGAGAGAGAGAGAGAGATATTCTTATTTACTCTTGTTTTTGCCTTGTGTCATTTTTGTCGTCTTCATTCATCTACAGCTGTTGTCGCTCACTCCATTCACTCGTAGTAGTAGTAGTAGTGGTAGTAGTAGTAAGTGGTGGGGGTAGTAGGTGGTAGTAGTAGTAGTGGTGGTACCAGTAGTAATAATATTAATAATAATAATAATAATTTCCTATTCGTCTCCCTTCTCCCTCTTTCCTTCCTTTTATCTCCTCCCTTCCTCCTCTCCCTCCCTCTCCTCCTCCACAACAGTAAACATCGCAGTTCAGTGAGTGTTGGTGTGAGGAGTGCTCTCTCTCTCTCTCTCTCTCTCTCTCAGGGTGGGGAGGAGAAGGAGGCCAGGGGAGGGAGTAAGGATGGTGTGTGAGTGAAATGAATCTTGTTAAGGTGTTGATGAACTCTCTCTGCTTTCTCCTCCCCCTCTCTCCTACTCACCACCCCACCCATATGTGTCATAGAGGATGAGGGGGTCTTTTTCCCCACCACGTCATTCTTGTTTTCCCTCCTTGAACTCCCAACCAACGCCATCTCTCTGCCGCGTCATAGAAAATCCAGATCTGTGATTGGCTGTCTGGCTAGAGCTAGTGGAGATACAATTGGCTGATTGGCTCATACTAAAACTTCTAACTCTATGATTGGCTAAGAATGACGTGTGAGTATAATGAACCCAGTCACTAATTTTATCTTAATTTTCCCCTCATTCATAATATTTTGCCTCAGTCATTTTAGGGAAAAGATATTCAATATGTTTCCCTTCGCTGTAAGTTGGTATAAGTCATCTGAGAAGTGTTGGGTGTGGTGTAGTGTGGTGTACTGTAGTGTGTGTGTGGTGAGGGTGGGGATTGGGTGGGTGGGTGGAAGAGAAGGAGGAAGTTTTACCACCCTCTTCCTCACCCGTTCCTCCTCCTCCTTTTCCCTCCCCTTTCTTTCTCTCCTCCCTTTCCTATCTTTCTCTCCTTCCCTACCTCAAGTATTCTTCCTATGTCCCTTCATCCTCTCCTTTCCTCTCACCGTTCCTCTCTCCCTTGTACTAACCACTTTCCCTCCCCTTTTTTCCCCCTTTTCTCCCTTTCTTCTCTCCCTTCCCCCTTTCTCCCCCTCTTCCCACCTCACCTCCTCTCCCTCCACACTAAATTTATGAAATATATTAAAATATATATATATACACATTTTCCCTCACTACTTGAAATAAATTACAGCCATACATTAGTTTTTTCACTAAATGTATGAAATAAATAACATAAATTCTTGGTGTTTTTTAGAGAATGATTGAAATGTATTGAAATGTATTATAGCAATTCAGTTTTTTCCCTGTGATTGTATGAAATATATTACCACCATCCACAGATTTCCCGATTTTTGAAATATATCCATACACAGATTTTGACAGATACATTACACTACACATAGATATCTACCTGACTTGAACACCTGTAATTAGATTTGTCATGTAGTGAGAGTGAACAAAAACAATAACAACAACAACAGTTTATTTAGCATAACAACAACAACAACAACAGTTTATTTAGTCTGACCAACACAGGGACAACCATTTTGACTCGACTGAACCGTAGAAGCGCTCCAGCTCTTGAAGGTCCCTCATAAATATTATACATTCATCTCCCTTAAGAAATTTATTAAACACTATTGAATATTTTATGTGGTATGTGAACGTTATGTGGCTGGCGGACATTCTCCTACACACAGACGATGAGGTTGGGTTAGGTTAGGTTTTTTTGTTGACATAGGAAGCTTTATGACAGTTTTGGTTAGGTTTTGGTTAGTTTATATATTTGGGTTGGGTTAGGTGGTCTTGTTGACATAGGGATGCATGACGGTTTTGGTTAGGTTTAAGTTAGGTTTGGTTAGGTTAGGTGGTCTTGTTGACATAGGAAGCCGTATGACAGTTTTGGTTAGGTTTAAGTTAGGTTTGGTTAAGGTTTAGGTTAGGTTAGGTGGTCTTGTTGACATAGGTCGTATGACGGTTTTGGTTAGGTTTTGGTTAGGTTTGTTTTAGGTTAGGTGGTCTTGTTGACTGAAGCCGTATGACGGTTTGTTAGGTTGTTAGGTTTGGTTGCTTAGGTTAGGTTAGGTGGTCTTGTGACACAGGAAATGCATGGACGGTTAGTTAGGTTTGGGTTTAGGTTAGGTTAGGTGGTCTTGTTGACATAGGGATGCATGACAGTTTGCACATAGGTTTGGTGGTTAGGAGGTTGGTTGTGTCTTGTTGACAGTAATGCCGTATGACTTGGTTTTAGGTTTGGTTAGGTTTGGTTTGGTTTAGGTTGTTAGGTGGTCTTGTTGACATAGCCTGACATTGTTTTGGATATTCAGTGAGTCGGTGTCTTCCGGTCTCAGTTGTGGTGCGTCACCCTGCCAGACGCACGACCAGAGCTTTATATTTTTTTCTTTGGTGTTGGTTATATGGTGTTGAGTAGTGTTGCGAGTAGGTTGGTGTTGAGTGAGAGTGGTGTTGGGGATGATAGGTGAAAATTGTAGTGTGAGTGATTGTTTTGATCGATAACCACCACTCACCGTGCTGGCCTTCGGCCACCTCACCCTCCACTCCTTCAACCTCCACCACCTCACCCTCCACCACCTCACCCTCCACCACCTCACCTCCACACCTGACCCTCCACCACCTCACCCTCCACCACCTCACCTCCACACTCGACCCCTCCACACTCGACCCTCCACCACCTCACCCTCCACCACACCTCACCCCACCCTCACACCTCCACCACCTCACACCCACCACCTCACACTTCCACCACCTCACCCTCCACACCTCGACCCTCCACCACCTCACCCTCCACCACCTCACACTCCACCACCTCACCCTCCACCCCTACACCCACTCCTCCCATCCTCCTAAAAGGCGCAATCTAACCTAACCATATACCTGAGTCCCTGTGTCCCAGTTATAATGGACCTGGTTCTAATAGTCGGGTCGAGGTTGTTGTTTAGAGGGAAGTCTCGATAGTGGTTGCCTCACCTCACGACCCCCCTCCTTCCCCCTCTCCCTCCCTTCCCTCCCTAACCTAATCTAAACCTAACCTAATCCAAACACACCTAACCTAACCTAAACTATAAAGTATCACCTGAAGAATAGACACCCCCCTCCCTCTCCCCACCTTAGCTTATCTCACCTGAAGATTAACCACCCTAACACACCTGGATTAGATTAGATATTTTGAGGGATAAAAATAGTATCGTAGTTGACATCTTTTTATTGATTGGGTTTTTTTTTGGCATTGTCAGTAACTTTTTTTTATCCCTTGTTCTTAAATAGCAAACGAGAGAGGAAATTGTACTCAGTTTTGTGTGTATTGTACTCAGTTTTGTGTGTACTTGTGTTAAGGCAATATCCGTGTTTGTACTCGTATAAAAGTGAGAGCATCTGTAGCCGTGTTAAAACGAGATTTGTAGCGAGTCCTGTTGCTGTGTTAAACTCAGTCCTGTAGCCGTGTTTAAAACCAGACCTGTAGCTGTGGTAAAACCAGGAATCTTTAGCGAGACCAGGAGCCGTGTTAAAACTAGTCCTGTAGCCGTGTTAAAACCAGATCCTGTAGCGGTGTTAAAACCAGACCCTGTAGCTGTGTTAAAACCAGGAATCTTTAGCGAGACCAGGAGCCGTGTTAAAACTAGTCCTTAGCTGTAAACCAGATCCTGTAGCTATGTTAAAACCAGACCCTGTAGCTATGTTAAAACCAGTCCTGTGCTGTTAAAACCAGGAATCTTTAGCGAGACCAGAAGCCGTGTTAAACTAGTCCTGTAGCCGTGTTTAAAACCAGACCCTGTAGCTGTGTTAAAACCAGGAATCTTTAGGAGACCAGGGCGTGTTAAAACTAGTCCTGTAGCCGTGTTAAAACCAGACTGTAGCTATGTTAAACCAGACCCTGTAGCTATGAAAACCAGTCCTGTAGCTGTGTTAAAACCAGGAATCTTAGCGAGACCAGAAGCCGTTAAAATGTCCTGTAGCCGTGTTTAAAACCAGACCCTGTGCTGTGTTAAAACCAGGAATCTTTGGAGACCAGGAGCCGTGTTAAAACTAGTCCTGTAGCTGTTAAAACCAGATCCTGTAGCTATGTTAAAACCAGGAATCTTTAGCGAGACTAGGAGCCGTGTTAAAACTAGTCCTGTAGCCGTGTTAAACCAATAGACGTATCATAACATCAGCAGTAGAAGGAGCTTGGAACGTCATCAGCCGCACCAGGAATTAGCTGCTGGCTTATTAATCTCTCTCTCAAAAAGCTTAATTACTGTTTAGGTCGCAATCCTGGGTGCATAGTTGGTCACTGACACACACACACACACCCACAGCTAATTACTATTGCAGACAGACAGACAGACAGACAGATAGATAGATAGATAGATAGATAGACAGATAGATAGATAGGCATTTATTCAGCAAGTGTAAAGACAATACTGATGTTCAGTTCAGCATCATCATCTATCCCATCCTCCCTTCCTTCCATTTCCTTCTTCCTTTCCATCTATCTCCATCCCTTCCTATTTATCCGTCTTTCTCCCTCCTTCCTCTCTATCCATCTCTCCTCCTTCCCTCCCTCCCTTCTTTCCCCCCCCTCCCTCCTTCCCCCTCCTCCCTCCTTCTCCCCTCCCCCTCCTCCTCCCTCCCTCCCTCCTCCCTCCCTCCCTCCCTCCTCCTCCTCCTCTCCCTCCTCCCTCCCTCCCTCCCTCCCCCTCCCTCCCTCCCTCCTCTCCCTCCTCCCTCCCTCCCTCCCTCCCTCCTTCTCCCTCCCTCCCTCCTCCCTCCCTCCCCTCCCTCCCTCCCTCCTCCTTCCTCCTTTCTCCTCCCTCCTCCCTCCCTCCCTCCCTCCCCCTCCCCTCCCTCCCTCTCTCTCCCTCCTCCCTCCTCACACGTCACAAACATATCAACCTTCAGTATTTCCCTTAACTAATGTCATTCTTTTCCTAGTATCATTGTTGTCTGATGTTATGTAATGGTTTAGTCCATCCTGGGTACAATATTTCCCTCGTGGTAATGTTGGCTGTCGCGTCCTGCTTTGTGGTGATTGGTGGAGAGTATTGGGGGGTTTGTGGTGATTGGTGGAGAGTATTGGTGGACTGTGGTGATTGGTGGAGAGTATTGGGGTTTGTGGTGATTGGTGGAGGATATTGGTGGACTGTGGTGATTGGTGGAGAGTATTGATGGGTTGTGGTGATATTGTAGGTAACGTTTATTATTATTATTAGCGTCATTTTAATTATTCTCTTTTTCATTCCAGGTAAGTCTCCAATCAAGGTGGACCTCCAGTCTTGAGGCTAAGGTAGTTTCAGGTCGCCCAAGGTTGCAAACTCAGAGGGTCGTAAGTTAAATTTTCCTCTTTAAGTGAAGATGAATGAACGTAAATGCCATAATTGTAATATATGTGTGTGTGTGTGTGTGTGTGTGTGTGTGTGTGTGTGTGTGTGTGTGTCGTCCACCCACCTCGATGTACACAAGCAAGCAGGAAATCCCCCCTTTGCCCGCTCGCGTTTTCCCGGTGTGACGTCATGGATGCAGAGGCGCGTGACGTCACTGTCTTGATGACGCTACGGCCGTGACGTCACACAATCAAACAAAACGGGTGACCACATCCCCCCCCCCTCACCCATCATTCTCTACACCTTAATGGGGGTTTTTTTCACGCGGTTTATTTTGATGTTTTCTGGGTTTATTTAAAATGGCGTTGATGATTTTAACCTTTTGATTTCTTTTGTTTTGTTTTTTTATTGTTTTGAATCGTATATTTATTGATATTTTTGGGGGGTGTATTGAACCTTCCCCATGTTGTCTAGTCTTCTCCCATCTCCCCTCCCCTTCCTTCCCCTCCCATCCCCCTCTCCCCTCCCCTCTGGTCTCCCCTCGCCTCTACTTCACTCCCCTGCTGATGTGAGAGGGAGGAAGAGCAAATGTGCCTGGTGTGAGTGTGTGTGTGGTCACTGGGCTGTGGTCAGCCCTCTCACTCCCCTCCCTCTCCCTTCCCTCCCCTCTCCCTCCCTCCCTCTCCCTCCCCTCCTCCTCCCCACTCCCATCTTTTCATTCCTCCTTTATCCACAATCAGTCCACAGGATCTCCCCTTACCTCCTGTCACCTCCTCTCTTCATCATCCTCCCCCCCTTACCTCACCCACCTTCCTCCCTTCTCCCTCCACCCTCTCCCCCACCACCCTTCTTCTCCCCTCCTTCCTCTTTGTAATGTGTACAGGGAGCCTCCCAGTCCATCATCGTGCTTCCTCCCCTTTCCCCTCCCTTCTCCCCTCCACCTGTCCCTCCCTCCCTCACCTCTCTCCCCTCACCCATGTCCCCTCCCTCACCCCCCTCGCCCTCCCTCACCCTTCTCCCCTCCCTCACCCTCCCCCCTCCCTGCCCTGCCCTCCCTCCACCCCTCTCCCCCCCCTCACCCCTCCCCCCTCTCCACCCCTCCCCCCTACCCCCGTGTATTAACCCACATTAGTACAGTGCACACGGGCTGGCAAAACTCGTCACCACTAACAAGAGTTTTATATCAAAGTGGAACAATAAAACAGTGTCGCCCATGTCGTGATGGTAAAGTAATTCATTAATGGTGGTTTAACCCTTTGATGTGGATGGTTTAACCCTTTGATGTGGATGGTTTAACCCGTTTGATATCTGCTGTTTAACTCTTTGATGATAATTTATCTAGTTTAACCCTTTAAAGACGACGGTTTAATCCATTGAGTAAAATAAGTTAAACCCTTGAGAACGATGGTTTAAACCTTTATGAGGGCGATGGATTAAACCTTTATGAGGGCGATGGATTAAACCTCTTCGTCCTAAAAGGGTTTAAATCGTACACGTTAAGGGGGTCAGACGGTACAACAATGCAGGTTAAGACAGGGCAATCAGATTATGTCAAGATAGGTTAAGGTTATGCCAATCAGATTAGGTCAGGATATGTCAAGCTAATTGTGATCAGATTAGGTCAAGGTTGTGCGCAGATTGGAGGTGGTTTACAAGGTCAGGAGGAGGGAGTGAGTTCTAGGGTCAGGAGGAGGAGGAGGAGGCAGATCTAGGGTCAGGAGGAGGAGGAGGCAAGATCTAGGGTCAGGAGGAGGAGGTAGATCTAGGGTCAGGAGGAGGGTAGGTTCAAGGTCAGAAGGAGGAGGAGGTAGGTTCGATCTAGGGGTGGGAGGAGGGTAGGTTCTGGGGTCAGGAGGAGGAGGTAGGTTCGATCTAGGGTCAGGAGGAGGGTAGGTTCTAGGGTCAGGAGGAGGAGGAGGTAGGTTCTAGGGTCAGGAAGAGGGAGGAGGTAGGTTCTAGGGTCAGGAAGAGGAGGAGGTAGGTTCTAGGGTCAGGAAGAGGAGGAGGTAGGTTCTAGGGTCAGGAAGAGGAGGAGGTAGGTTCTAGGGTCAGGAGGAGGAGGAGGTAGGTTCTAGGGTCAGGAGGAGGGGGAGGAGGTAGGTTAGATGTACCACTGTATTACAACACTTGACAGGTGAGGTTAGAGGCCACTAATTGACGTCCAGGTAGAGGTCTTCACGCTCGCCTACTATCCCGTACTGTTTATAGGTCAGGTTAGGTCGTAATGATCCAAGGGGTGGTGTTCATATTGCAGTCGTAACCTGTACAAATTAGGTCCAGGTCAGGTTATTATGACCTGGTAGGCTGGCGTTCACTTTTTAGCCGTAACCTGTAAAAAAAGGTAGGTTTGGTTTGGTTAGATTAGGGCGTTCATCTTTTAGTCACAACCTGCACAAATTAGGTCAGGTCAGGTCAAGTCAGTTCCAATATATGAGCTGTGTGTTACCTGTGTTACCTCACCATCATCCAGCGGGGGGGGGGTTGGAGGGGGGTGACGCTTACCTTTCAAGAGTCGTATTCTGTGTATTGCTGCAATCCTGTGAGGTGTTTGTGCAACTTACCTTCACTAGCAAGTGTGGCCAAGGTCGCTCACCGCACCTCACTCCCTCCCCCTGTCTCCACACCGTCTCTCTCTCTCTCCACACCGTCCCTCCCTCTCCACACCATCCCTCCCTCTCCACACCGTCCATCCCTCCCTCCCTCCACACCATCTCTCCCTCCACACCGTCACTCCTCTCAACGCCGTCCCCTCCCTCCTTCTCCCCTCCCCTCCTACACCACCCATCCCTCTCCCTCCCACCCCCTCCTACACACTGCCTCATCCTTCCCTCCCCCCCACCACCCCCCCCTTTGCTGCCGAGGCTGGAAGGGCGGCAGTTTTGTGGGACATAGCGGGATTTTATGGTGTGGTGGGATGGTTCTGGGATTGTGGGACGGTGGTGTGGGATGGGTTTGTGGGATGGTCTGGGATTGTTTGTGGGGTATGTTAGGGGTGTGGGATGGGTTTGTGGGGGTGGTTCTGGGACCCACCCCCCCCACACCCCACCCCCCCCAAAAAAAATGGCGGATGTCTTACCTAGAGACTGGACATCCATTACAAATTTACATCACATGAGAAATAATTATGGAAATAGCTCTGTCAATCTCTATCTCTCGTCTATTTCTTTGGGTTCCGGTTTATATAAT
Organism: Homarus americanus; assembly: GCF_018991925.1. Taxonomy (NCBI): domain Eukaryota; kingdom Metazoa; phylum Arthropoda; class Malacostraca; order Decapoda; family Nephropidae; genus Homarus; species Homarus americanus. Next base: position 87,581 of record NW_024721858.1, on the reverse strand, counting down.
GGTGAATGGATGAATGATCGTTAGGTAAGGGTTGTGTAAGGTGGTTGCCATAACGACTCTCTGACGTAATTTAGTCTTGTCATGCTATTGGTACTTTTTTTTTGTATTTGTAATCCATTTTTGGAGTTTTTTTGTAATCCATTTTTGGAGTTTTTTTGTAATGTATTTTTGTATTTGTAATTTTATTTATTTTTTGTAATTTATTTTTGTATTTTTAATGGGGTTGTATTTTTCATCTAATTTTGTATTTTTGTAATGCAATTTATACAGTAGTTTTGTATTTTTTTAAACGATTCATTTGTGATTTTTTTTTTGTAATCCATTTTATGTATGAATGTATATCATGTATACTTATTATAACTCTCCCGGACCCTCACCTGCGTTGCTGACATACATACATACATACATACATACATACATACATACATACATACATACATACATACATACATACACACACACACACACAACTATACATATACTTAGTTACGAGTCTCAATTAATCGTATCTTAAACAGTAATAAACGGTATATAATTAGAGTGTATTTAACCCCAAGACACTCGTAGTTGAAGTGTGTATCTCTCTTAAGTGTGTGTGTGTGTCTCGTAAGTGTGTGTCTCTTTAAGTGTCTCTGTTAGGGTGTGTCTATTATGAGCACAAAATTTTTCCCTATATGAGGTAACTTCCCCCTAGGACGTGTAGGTAAGGTATTTATCCCCACCATGTAAAGGAAATGTCCCCAGGATGTTGGAGGATTGTCTTGGAATGGGAATTTTTCTAGGGAATTTTTCGGAATTTTCCCCCTTAAAAAAAAGAAATGTGGAAATAAACGTGGAATGTGTTGGAGAGATAGGAATGTGTCTTGGGATGTGTTTAGGGAGATAGGAATGTGTCTTGGGATGTGTTAGGGAGATTGGAATGTGTCTTGGGATGTGTTAGGGAGATAGGAATGTGTCTTGGGATGTGTTAGGGAGATAGGAATGTGTCTTGGGATGTGTTAGGGAGATAGGAATGTGTCTTGGGGTGTGTTAGGGAGATATGAATGTGTCTTGGGATGTGTTAGGGAGATAGGAATGTGTCTTGGGAGATAGGGATTTGTAATGCAATAGGTGTGCCATCACCCACCTAGGAGAGTGACTGACTGAGGGTTACTGAGCTTTCTCAAGGCAGTGACGCAACCACCCGTGCTGGCATTCTGAGGGGGGAGCTAGAGGAAGAAGGGGGAAGGGAGGAGGGAGAGAACGCCAGGAAGGAAGGGGAAGGAGGCTGGGAGGAAGGAGGAAGAGGGAGAGAACGCCAGGAGAGAGGGAAAGGGAGGCTAGGAGGGGATAAGGGGGAGGAGGAGGAAGCCAGAAGTAGGAAGAGTGTGTATGTGTGTGTCTGTTGGTGTATATTTAACTGTGCACTTGTTGAGAGAGAGAGAGAGAGAGAGAGAGAGAGAGAGAGAGAGGCTCTACATTCGCATGGCACTTTAGATGGGGAGGGAAGGAGAGAGAGTGAGAAGGAGGAGAAGTAAAGAGAGGGAGGGTGAGAGAGGGGGGAGGAGGGGGACTGAACGGACCTGTATACCCATATTTTGCTCTGTTCAAATATTAACAAGTGTTCTGGGGAGGAGAGAGAAAGTGGGGAGAGAAAGTGGGGAGAGAGAGAAAGTGAAGGAGGGGGAGAGAGAGAAAGTGAAGTGGGGGAGAGAGAGAAAGTGACGGAGAGGGAGAGAAAGTGAGTGGGAGGGAGGATGGACTTTCCTTATGTCCTGTCTTATGTGTTGTAAGGTGTAGTGGGAAGGAGGGAGGGAAGGAAGGCTGGAGGGAGGGAAGGAGAGAAGGAAGGCTGGATGAAGGGAGAGAAGGGAGACTATATGAAGGGAGGGAGAGAGAGAAGGGAGACTATATGAAGGGAGAGAGGGAGGGAAGGAAGACCACAGGGAACTCACTGACCTACAATGGCTCCCTGGAGAACCTTGCTTGATATCACTGTACAAATATCACCAGGTAGGGGAGACTGAGAGGGTGTGGGTAGGTGGGTGTGGATATGTATAAACGGATACGTGGGTGTGTAGCTAAATGGGTGTGAATGGATGTGTGGGTGTTGGTGAATGGATGAGATAACCCCCTACGGATTGAAAACGGATATGGATGGGAGTTGAGTGACTGGATGGCTGAATGAATGGATGTATTCGTGTGTGTGTGTGTGTGTAGGTGAGGGTGCAGGCGGGGGTGGGTACTTGCGTGCAAGAATTCGTGTGTACGTGTAAGAATGTGCACATAGTAAAGGAGCTGGTGATGTGCGTGAAGGAATGTGGGATTGGTAAAGTTTATGAGTTGGGTTGGTGGTGTGGATGGGGGATGGTGGTGTGGATGGGGGATGGTTGTGTGGATGTGAGGGGTGTTTGTGTGGATGCAGGTTGGTTGCGAAGGTCCGGGGATGGGTTGTGGTGGGTATAGTGGTTGTATGGTGGTTGTGTGGTTACTACAAACTGGGGTCGGAAGGGCCGCATCGTGTGGTGGGGGACTGGTTTGTGTTGTGGTGGTGCGCCTGGAGTGAGTGAGTGGGTGAGTGAGTGAGTGAGTGGGTTTGCTAGTGGCAGTGTGATGGGTGTCTAGGTGGGGTGGGTTATCTTGGTGCTGGTTGAGGGCGTGGGCGGAGGGGAGGGGGGAAGGTGGTGAGGGAACATCACACAAGGGTAGTGTTATCAGCCGAGAGCCTCACCCCAGGTTCTCTCCCTCACCCCCCTTCCCCTCCTCCCCCCTCCTGTCTTCCCCCTCCTCCCTCCCCTCCCTACACGATCCTCGACTCCTCTTCACTGTTTATTTTCTCAGCAGCTTGACCTTGCTGCGCCCGCTACTCTCCGCCTCCTGCCCAATCTTATCCTGGCTGCATACTACCTGCCCCCCCTCCCTGCAGAGTACAGACTTATTCTTCCGTCTCCCAGGGCAGCTCTGTGACACTCCCCCCCCACACCGGTTCAGTCCTCACAGTGCCGGTACAGTAGTTAAGGTCAAGTCAGGGACGAGTTTCACCAATCACCACACTAACTACAGGTACTGACTATACCTCTGTGTTGACATGTAAACAACTTTAATACATATATATTTGTTTTTAATCCAAAGATCTGAGTCAGTATCATCATAACAGTTTACTTGACCTATTGGTTGGTAGCCGGAGGGGGGAGTCGAGTGGTGTTCTCGAGAGTGCGGGCGCAACACCCTCCACACTCACGTCAGCTCGGGTATTTCCCTGTCTGTTTCACGAGGTGTTCCTACTGACGGGTCGCTTGAGCAGGTGCGGGCAGTGTTGTCGGTATCTTAATTTATGTAGTATTGTGTGTATGTAGGGGAGGTGTTTTGTTCATTAGGACTTGCTTGACATAAATATAGCTACTCAACATGATGGCTCCTTAGGGTGGCTGAGTCCAAATGTTAAAGGTCGCGGCTCTAAGGCACCGCCCAGCGTGAGTTGTCGACAAGGTTTTGTTCAACAGCCTACAACAAACATCGTGGCTCATCACATCAGATTTGTCCCGTGGCTAGTTTATAGTGCACCCCTTTACATCCTGTGCAAGTTGAAGCACAGAAGCAATACACCGCTGAGGGAAACAATGGAGTTGATGCCGGCCATCTTTGATTTATGCTCATTCCATCAAGGCCCCGGGAGTGTACAATACATGTCGCCTCAGAGTTACTCCTCCCACCGTTGTCTCCACCACTGCAGGCAGCCACCGTACACCTTCACACAATTTGTCTCTGCACCGCAAACCACAACGGCTGCTGCCTCAAACCTGGCCTCCTGGAGAGCCTCTCTTGGCACACCTGAACCACCACGGGCAGCTCTCCCACAGGCACTCAACAAGAACTTCAACAGCATACAAAACATATTTACTGTCCTCAAAACTTACGCCAACGGAGAGAATGTCGACGTTCTGTGCCTCCAAGAAACGCGGTCCTCTGCCGGAACCTTCATACTCGGCGGCTATAACTGTGTTGAAATCGAGCCCCTCCTTTCCTGTTCTCCTCTCCTCTGGTCCACACCGAGGCCAGGCACGAGGACTACGCCCCCACGTCAAGATGGATGTTCTCACCACGACCACATAACAGTTGTCCATCATTATTGTCAGAGTCTGTGTCCCTCCATGCCTACCCTGCCCTGCCCATCCTCCTCACCACCACCTTACTCGTTGTGGACCAAACATCCCTCCTAGAGACAGGCCAGGTGGCACGTGACATCGTTAAGGACCTACCACCGTATGCCGTATACAGAGAATACACCCATGTACACCATCTCCTTCCTTCACTACGTCTAACTTTTTAACCCAACCACTTCAGGCATTCTTATCCTTTAATTAAGTCTTGGGGGTAGCTGGTTGATGTACTGTAAGGCTTCTGTACTTTGCCTTCCACTAGCTGTAAGAGACTCTGCGTGGTGGTCAAATCTGAAGGTGCCGCTCTAGTGCCGTCCGGTTATGTTTACCAAGTGACGTCACTCTCACGTGTCTGTATTACGGTGTTTGTGTTATAGCGGGAAAACATTATCAGGGTGAACTAGTGTGTGTGTGTCGCAAGAGAGTATATTGGTACACTCGGGAGGTTGTGGGGCAGTGTGTAGTGTGTGTCTAGGTGTTGAGTGTAAGCGAGGGTGTATCTGTATGATGAACATGTGGCAAATATTTATGTGTCGTAAGTGTCAGGGTGTAGTGATGGAAGTGTGAGGGAGAGTTAAAGGCTGTTGGTAGGGGGGGGTGTAGTGTGGACTGGCTGGGGTGTGTGTGTGTTGGGGAGGGGAGAGGGGGGGTTGAGTTAGTCAGCTGGATGCAAGATAAGATAGCGAGCGACCGTCCTCACTCCACCACCACTTCTTGCAGTCAGGCATGCAAACTGCCACCCTCTAGCCCTGGCAAATATTCTCTCCTATCCTTCTTCTCCTCCCTATTCCCACCCACAATTCAGATGAGGGAATGGGGGAAGGGGGAAGGGAGGGGCAGGAAAGAGGGTATTTGAGGAGGGGTTAATCATGAGAAGGCATTGGGACATACTGACTGGGGTGGAGGTGCTTGGGATTCCTTATGTTGACATCCACGCGGGAGGAGGGGGAGGGGAAGGAGGGGAGCTCATGTGTGTGGGGGGGGGGCTCGTTGTGGGGGGGTGGGGTTACTCTCGTGTCTCACCACCACAGCTGGGGCCTTGTGCAAGTGGTTCATCACCTCTCTACTTGATCATCGTTAAGTGGCCCGGCCTTGTGCCCATCACCACGTTAAGTGTACACGGAAGAATTTAAAAAAGGGGTAACTTAAGTGTACACGGGACGACACTTCCCTAAACACTTAACCTCGGTTAATTGACTCACGAAACAATATTAACTTCATGTTTATAAATTAACAGCCAAAATAAAGTCAACTTTTGGGCAACATTTTACCTGGGTTGAGTACGGTGTTATTTCATTAAAGTTTCCGTTATCGCGACGTGTAGTGTGATAAGCGTGTCGCGTGAGGTGGCCTAGTGTGGCGCTGATAGTGAAGTGGTGGGATGGGTGGGTAGGTGATGGAGTGGGTGGGTGGGTAGTGGGGGTGGGTGGTGGCGGTGCAGTGGGGATGGGTGGTAGTGAAGTTGAATGGAGATGGGTTGGTAGGTGGTGGTGTCAAATGTTGGAATAGTGGAAATAGTAATGCCTGAGAGAGACAGTACAGGTTGCAACAGTGAATGAATATGTATGTGTGCTCAGTAATGGAACCAGGTGACACGCCCCTCCCCCACACCTGGCTCCTGTAATTAACCCTTTGAATACGTCGACCTATTCCTACTGTAGGTGATCACCTCGTACTCTAGAGGTAACAAGGTGTCGCTAGTACTCCAAGTGCGATGTAATAGGTTGTTGTGGTTATTTGTGTTGTTGTTCTATTACTTGAACTAGGGTTAGATTTTTTCAGTGTTAAAGTCATCCCTCCACCCCCCCTCCCTCACCCCCCTCCCTCACCCCCCCCCTCCGGACATCCGACACACCTAGTCACAGTTAACGTGGTTAATCCATAAGTTACTTCTTTTTCTCATTGGTGTCGGAAGACTGTGGGGGGGGTTCAATTGCGTGTGTGTGTGTGTGTGTGTGTGTGTGTGTGTGTGTGTGTGTGTGTGTGTGTGTGTGTGTGTGTGTGTTAACCTCCTCACCCGCGTCTGTCCACCACCGCCACCTGTTGCACCTGAGGGCAGCAGTGTCTGGTGATCACACTGCCACCGCCCTCTTGACGCGCACCACCGCTACGTGGCCGCCCAAACAGGGTCCGTAGCTCTCTCTCTCTCCTCTCCCACCTCCCCCCCCACCACCCGCGCGCCGCCCACTACAAAGCAGCTGGTGTCACCGCATGCTGCTCCCCCACCCAGTCAGCCCCCTCCCCAGCCTTCCCCCTCCCCATTCCCCCTCCCCACATTCCCCCTCCCCCCCTCCCCCCCCACCCCCCCCCTCCCCCACCCCCCATTCCCCATTCCCCCCACTCCCCCCTCCCCCCTCCCCCCCTCCCCCCCACTCCCCCCTCCCCCCTCCCCCTCCCCTCCCCCTTCCCCCCTCCCCCCCTCCCCCATTCCCCCCAGTATAAAATAACTTTGAATAATATAATAAACCTCTAGAAATACTCCAATATTATTTTTTATATAATTTGTGATATATTAAAACCTATATGCGTAGTTATATTGTTATGACGTGACAGATACAGTTGGTGGTAAATATAACTTGGTGATTATGAAGCCCACCTGATCAAACACCTGGTACGCTTATTTACCTGCAGGTATTAATGAGTTATAAACAGGTAAACACAGTGGTCATGGTTTCAATACATTAATGGAGTTTATTTGGTGTGAAAATTTGAGTGATTGTTTAACCTCCACTTAATAGCCCTTTAATGATGGTCTTGGATGGGGATTTTTTTATTTTTTTTTATTTTTTTTTTTATTTTATCTTATTATTTTTGTATTTTTTATTTATTTTTTCTATAATTTTTTTTATTCTTCAATTTATTTACTGGTGACATAAACACAATCCAGGTAATCCAGGTAATACTGAATTAACATATGAGTTTGTGATGTAGTGAGTGGTGGGTAGATACTGGCACTGTGGCACTCTGGTAGATTCTGGTTGTGTGTGGTGGATGGTGGCACTCTCTGTATATTCTGGTTCTGTATGGGGGATGATAGCACTGTGGCACTCTGGTAGATTCTGGTTGTGTGTGGTGGATGGTGGCACTCTCTGTATATTCTGGTTCTGTATGGGGGATGATGATGCTTGCTGTGGCACTCTGGTAGATTCTGGTGCTTGTGTGTGGTGGGATGGTTCTGTATGGGGGATGATAGCACTGCTGGCACTCCTGGTAGATTCTGGTTGTGTGAGGGTGGATGGTAGCTCTCTGTATATTCTGGTTCTGTATGGGGATGATAGCACTGTGGCACTCTGGTAGATTCTGGTTGTGTGAGGTGGATGGTGGCACTCTCTGTATATTCTGGTTCTGTATGGGGGATGATAGCACTGTGGCACTCTGGTAGATTCTGGTTGTGTGTGGTGGATGGTGGCACTCTCTGTATATTCTGGTTCTGTATGGGGGATGATAGCACTGTGGCACTCTGGTAGATTCTGGTTGTGTGTGGTGGATGGTGGCACTCTCTGTATATTCTGGTTCTGTATGGGGGATGATAGCACTGTGGCACTCTGGTAGATTCTGGTTGTGTGAGGTGGATGGTGGCACTCTCTGTATATTCTGGTTCTGTATGGGGGATGATAGCACTGTGGCACTCTGGTAGATTCTGGTTGTGTGAGGTGGATGGTGGCACTCTCTGTATATTCTGGTTCTGTATGGGGGATGATAGCACTGTGGCACTCTGGTAGATTCTGGTTGTGTGAGGTGGATGGTGGCACTCTCTGTATATTCTGGTTCTGTATGGGGGATGATAGCACTGTGGCACTCTGGTAGATTCTGGTTGTGTGAGGTGGATGGTGGCACTCTCTGTATATTCTGGTTCTGTATGGGGGATGATAGCACTGTGGCACTCTGGTAGATTCTGGTTGTGTGAGGTGGATGGTGGCACTCTCTGTATATTCTGGTTCTGTATGGGGGATGATAGCACTGTGGCACTCTGGTAGATTCTGGTTGTGTGAGGTGGATGGTGGCACTTGCATATCTCTGGTTCTGTATGGGGATGATAAAGCACTGTGGCACTCCAGGCAGATTCTGGTTGTGTGTGGTGATGCAGGCACCTCTGGCATATTCTGGTTCTGGTATGGGGATGATAGCACTGTGGCACTCTGGTATTCTGGCTGTGTGTGTAGGATGGTACACCTCTGTATATTCACTCTCTGTATATTCTGGTTCTGTATGGGGGATGATAGCACTGTGGCACTCTGGTAGATTCTGGTTGTGTGTGGTGGATGGTGGCACTCTCTGTATATTCTGGTTCTGTATGGGGGATGATAGCACTGTGGCACTCTGGTAGATTCTGGTTGTGTGTGGTGGATGGTGGCACTCTCTGTATATTCTGGTTCTGTATGGGGGATGATAGCACTGTGGCACTCTGGTAGATTCTGGTTGTGTGAGGTGGATGGTGGCACTCAGGTAGATTCTGTATGGGGGATGATAGCACTGTGGCACCCTCTAGTAGACTCGGGTATAGGAAGGCGCCAACAGTAGCCCCGCATTGGCACCCTCACTGCACACCCCTGAGTCTACCTTGGTTAACATGATATTAATTAGCGTATGAATGACAGGTATTTTAACTTTCATTCCTCTATACAAAAACGATTAATATTTTCTCTTTAGTGTTGACAGGATTGCCAACACCACATACGTCACTGTTTATGTACGTCACCGTTTATGTACGTCACTGTTTATGTACGTCACCGTTTATGTACGTCACTTTATGTACGTCACCGTTTATGTACGTCACCGTTTATGTACGTCACCGTTTATGTACGTCACTGTTTATGTACGTCACTGTTTATGTACGTCACCGTTTATGTACGTCACTGTTTATGTACGTCACCGTTTATGTACGTCACTGTTTATGTACTTTACTTACACAATAATTTAATCTCTTCATCACTTGTCAGGTTGATAGTCTTGCTGACGGTCGCTTACACCTCGGGTCTTCTCCCACTGTCAGCAGGTCTTTGGTACTTACATGTGTGTGTGTGTGTGTGAAGAAACAACAACCTGGTACTGTTGACAAGGTAATAGCCACCCCCTCCCTCCCCCCACCTCCCTGATATCACCCCACTTTCACCACCATCACAACCACCTTCTCAACCATTGACTCTACCTGCCCTCGTGTTGAGTCCCCGGTCACCATTACTCTGTGTGTGTGTGTGTGTGTGTGTACATCGTTAACCTACCTGCAGGGCACCGTACCAGGTCCCACCTCAAACACCACACACACACACACAACCTCTCTCTCCTCCACACGTCCCCCTGCAACCAACACCCCACGCCCACGGCTATCTCTCCTTCCCTTCCACCCACGCCCCCACACGCCCCCAGCTACCCCACACCCCCCACGCCCCCGGCTACCCCTCCCTCCCACGCCCTCGGCTACCCTGCGCTTTCTACTTCCGGCGCCCCTCCTGTCTGCCATGAGGAGGGCCAAACTTTACGACACCTCAGCTGGGTTACTTTGGGCGTCCTGGGTTCAGATTCGGGTTCAGGTTCGCAGATGTTCGGGTTCTCAAAAGATTCGGGTTCACAAAGGTTCAACTCCATAAAGAATCGGTGTCTGTTGTAAATGAACGTATTTTCACCGTGGTTGTAAATGAAAGTATATTATTAGTTAGTTGTAAATAAACGTCGTAGTTCTTGCCTCAGTTGTAAATAGACGTAATTAACACAAGGTAAGAGTCAATGGGTATCATTTTCACGCAATTTTCTCAAGCTTATTTTTATGTGTTTCAGCTTTAAGTAAACAAGCATTTAAGCGTTGCAGTTTTACCTCGACGATTACCAGGTGAAAGTCGATCATACACCCCCCCCCCTCCCACCGACCCCCCTGAGAAACGAACCCGATCCCCCGAGAAACGAACCCGACTCCATGAGAATACGAACCCGACCCCCCCAGAGAAACTAACCCGACTCCCGGAAAACTAACCCGACCCCAGAGAAGCGAACGAATCCCCCTCCCAAAGAAATAGAAATGCAGTATGATAAAAGTCCGGTAACGAAGCTGTAAATAAGTGTAAATAACAAGTCCGGTAAACTAAGACGTGACCTGGTTTACATAAAGTCCAATAACAAAGTCTTAAAAGTCCGAAACAAGCTGACAGAGGCGTGAGCAGGCTTAAGTATGATGTATAGTATCAGGTTAGGTGGGTTAAGCTGCCTGGGTGGCCTGGGTGGGTGGGTGGGTGGGTGTGTGGATGGTGGCCTGGATGTGTGGGTGGCATGGTTGGGCGGCCTGGGTGGGTGGGTGGGTGGGCAGGAGGAGCTAACAGTGACAGCTCAACATAGAAAATGGTTCAGTATTGACAGGAAACTTATAAAACCCTCACAGAAAACGATGACTACACGTAAAACACACACACACAGACGTACATAAAACATATACACGCACACACAAAACACAGACGTACATAAATCATATACACGCACACACAAAACACACAGACGTACATAAAACATCTACACGCACACACAAAACACACACACGCACACAAAACATCTACACGCACATACCAAACACACACAAAACACAGACATGCAAACCACGATTTTAATGCACACAATCGTAAACACACACACACGAATCAAACGCACACACACCACGACTCAAACGCACACAAAATCACAAACGTACACAACCTAGCCCACATTAAACGGGAGAATGAAACAACCTTCTCTGGGCGGGTGGGTGGAGGTGGGTGGTCAGGCTGGGGTGGGTGGGGAATGTTGCGTTATGGGTTTAGGTGTTTGAAATAAATTAATAGAGAACGGAAAGACTTGTTTGTGGGTCAGTGAGGCTTGAAGTACAGTATGGTTGCGTGTGAACGGATATGTGTGTGTGTGTGTGTGTGTGTGTGCGTGCGTGCGTGCGTGTGTGTGTGTGTGTGTGTGTGTGTGTGTGCGTGCGTGCGTGTGTGTGTGTTACATTGAGGTTAGTAGTTCAATGCATTTTATTGATAAGCTAATTATATAATTCGGTGATAATTGCGGTGGTGATAAAAATTATATTGATAATTGTGTGGAGTAAATTAGTTTAGTAGAATATAATAATAATAATATTAATGATGATGATAATGATAGTGGTAGTATAGTTACCTAAATTTCCTTTAATTTACCTTAATTAGGGTAAGATTACCTGTTTGACCTTACCTAGTGGCGACAGATCTATCATTTTGGGGTGAACCGTGGTGATGGGGAGGAGAAAGGGGAGTTAAGGGGTGAGGAGGACTGGGGAGTAAGGGGATGGGAGGAGAGAGGGGAGTGTAGGTGTGGGGAAGACTGGGGACTGTAGGGGTGGGGAGGATAAGGGTAATCGTGGGAATGGGGAGGACTGGGGAGTCTAGTACGGGTGGGGAGAAGAAAGGGAAGGATGGGGATGAGAAATTTGACACCCACTGCTACTTAGGAGAGACAATTAATTTGCATACCTGTGAGAATTCGGGCCCAGGTAAGATGGTGTTGAGCCCTACCTGTTGAGATGTTATTCTGGTTAATTATGTCGAGGTTGAACTTAATGCTGGAGTGTGTGTGTAGAGAGAGAGAGAGAGAGAGAGAGAGAGAGAGATACGAAATATTGAGAAAACAAAGGAAAGGAATGAAGATAACAGGTAATAATGGTAGTAAGATGATGGAGGAGAAGGATGGGTGTTAGTGAGAGAGGGAGGGGGAGGGAGGCAGGCGCGGGTAGCTATGATGGTGTTCTCTCGTCTCGCCAGGATGTTACCATTTCCGGTCTCCTCCTCCTATTGTCCCAGCACCCCCAGCCTCCTCCTCCTCCTCCTCCGTGACCACCTTCATCATCTCCCTCTAAAAGGCGTCGACCTTCCCACTCTCACAGTCTCATTGGTATTTCCGTACCCCGAGGAAGCGTCGAGTCCTCCTCCTCCTCCTTCAGGTTGAGGCTTCTTGCTGTCATACCAATACACTTGAGTTAAGTTTCCCACGGGGGGGTTGAAGGGCTTTCTCTCCCTACATTCCTACCCCCTCCCCCCCCCTTCCCCTCTCTTCTTCCTCTAGGGTGTAATTGATTCTCTCCTGACGCCATCTCAACCCCCATCAAGTAGTTCCTCTCCTGACATTACTTCTCTCCGTCAGTGAGCTCCTCCCCCTACTCCCCCTTCACGCTTCTGGCAACTTACCTGTCGTGCTGCCACCTGGGTCCACTTGTACATACACCCCCTTACTTTCCCCCTCCCTCCCCCCACACCCTCACCTCCCCAACACATCCCTCACACACATACACCTGTCCACCAACACCGACACTTGTGCATACCTTGAGAGCAGCAGCAGCAGCAGACCGCCTCGGTACACACCTGTAACATTTGACACACCTGTACAAGTGGGTCCCCTTCGCCTAAGTCGTGAGGGGAGACGGGAGTTGACGCCGCTGCTATTGTTGACATGCTCCCCTCCTCCTCTTCTCCCTTCTCTTCCTCCTCCTTTCCCCTTTCCCTCTCTCTCCCTTCTCTTCCTTTCTCTCTCCCACCTCACCTCTCATCCTCACCTGGACTCACATCACCTCTGCCAGGTTATTTTTGTGTTCGAGCACCCCATGTACCCTCCTTCCTCTCCCCTCTCCCCTCCCCCTTACTGCTACTCTCCCCTCACCCCGCCCGTGTCATACCCTCGTCTCTTCCCTTCTCTCGTTCTTTCTTTACATATCTCCTGTTTCCATCACTCCCTCTCCCCTATGTCAAGTCCCCTCTCACTCTGTACCCCTCCCTCTCACTTGAACCCTTTAGTATGACTCTTACTCTCCCCCCCCTCTTTACCTCCCTTAGTATGACTCTTCCCCTCCACCTCACCCCCTCCCCCCCTCTCCCATTCCATTGGTGTATTCTCCCCTCTCCCCTGCGCCTCCTCCCCTCCCCCCTGCGCCTCCTCCCCCACACCAAGAGTATAAACACTACTGCCACCATAGAGTGCCTCTTTTACAGTCTAGGCGACCACCACCTTAGCCTCAAGTGTTGTGGCATCCTCTTGGGCGGGGCGGGGCGGGGCGGGGCGGGGCGTGGAATGGGTGTGGGTTACCTATAGTTACTGTGGGTTAAGGTCGGGAGTTTACCTATATTTACCTAGGAGTGAGATAAGGTAGGGCGGTTTACCTATAATTGCCTAGGAAGAGCAAGGTAAGGTAGGAACTGTTCACCTATAGTTACCTAGGAAGAACAAGATAGAGTAGGAACTGTTCACCTATAGTTACTGAGGGAGGGTAGAAGGTAACCCAGCACCCACACCTTCAGGAGCTGTGTGCCCAGGTGGTGGTGGACACAGTCAGCTGGCGTGGGGTGATGACGATGACAGCTCACCAGGGACCAACAGCTGTCTTGAGCCTCGCCAGGTGACCCGACCAACCTCACCCTGCCACTCATTAGCCTACCTGGTGACGGTGAGGGGTGTTGAGGTGATGGTGAGGGGGTGGTGAGGTGATGGTGAGGGGGTGGTGAGGTGATGGTGACTTTACTCCTTACGAGGTGGTGTGAGGACTGTAAAGTAATGGTGACTCTACTTATTATTTGGTAATGGTGTGGTGATGGAGGATGATGGTGAGGTGTTGTGGGAATAGTGAGGTGATGGTGTCTTCTTGGTGACACTTAATGGCGCTAATAATGGGGTAGCAATAGAAACGACCCCTTGCTACCATTAACAACAGCGAAGAGTAACTACGACACTGATAGTTACAACAAAAACAGCAACAACAACAGTATTATCATGTACAACGAACCACAATAACAACAACAGTAACTAAAATAACAACAACAACTACAAGAACATTAATAACAACAAGAGTTACAACAGTGACAGTAATAACAACAAACAACAACATTTTTAAGGTAGTGTGGTAGGTGTGTGTGTGTGTGTGTGTGTGTGTGTGTTAGTGTGTGTGTGTGTGTGTGTGTGTGTGTGTGTGTGTGTGTGTGTGTGTGTGTGTAGTGTGTGTGTGTGTGGTAGTGTGGTAGTGTGTGTGTGTGGTAGTGTGTGTGTGTGGGTGTGTGACCATGGTTGTGAGTGTGGGGAGGAGGAGGACCATACAGGGCAGCTGCCGTGGGTAAGCTGGCGACCACTAGGCTGGCTCCCTGACCTGACGGGGTATGACGTCACCTTACAGTACTGCCCTGACGTCATCGGTAGCAACAGCTGGTCCTCTACGCACGATGGAAGGGGAGAGACAGACAGCTGAGGGAGGGAGAGAGGGAAGACGAGGATTATGATGAGGGGTCTGGAAAGTGGTGATGGGGGGAGGAAAGGGGAGAATGTGAGGGGAGAGAGAGAGGTGTTGCTGGGTAGGTTCCGACACTCACGGGGTCACGCGGACCATCACAGTGACTCCACACACTGAGCTGGTTTGGCGCCGCTCGAGTCTTCCCACCACCACTACACCACCTTCGTCGCCGCCTCCTCCATGCTATAACATCACTCACATAACACACATCACATAACAGTATTGGGGGCCATAACCTAACCCCAAGCCCCAATACCGTAACCGTGGGCCCCGAAAATGAGTGGGATGTTTTGGGTGGGGGCCCCGGGTTATATTGGTCAAGAGGGGTGCTGGGTGTAGTCTCTCACGGTATAAACATATCCTGTACTTACTCCCGACCTGTAAATAGCCGCTACAGACGTCACTATAGTGTGTGTGTGTGTTATGTAGGTAGTGCGTGTGGTGGGGGCTGTTGTTTTGGTTGTGTGTGTGTGTGTGTCTGTCTGTCTGTGTGGGAGGGATATGTTTGTGTCTGTCTGTCTGAGTAGGATGTGTGTGTGTGTGTGTGTTAGTGTGTGTGTTAGGGTAGCCACTACTAACCCACGCTACCCTCCTCCTCCCTTGTGTTCCCTCAGCCATACACCCGCCATGATGCTACCTGTGTCCGGGCCGGCTACCCTGTATTAATAGTCCCTAACCTAACGCTAACCTAACCTAACCTAAAGCTAACCTAACCTAACCAAACGCTAACCAAACTTAAGCTACCGTGACTTAACCTAACCACTATCATAGATCGAAACGATGTTAACAAATCATTTATGTGAACTAATATTTTGACCTTTTTATTTACACAAACATATAGTAACTTTTCTTAGGTCAGGTCAGGTCAGGTTAGGTTAGGTTGAAGGAAGGTTTTTCTAGGTGGTTTAACCCTTAGAGTACAGTACGGTAAAACCCCTTGAGTACGATGACTTAACACTTTTGAGTACGGTGACCTATTCCCTTGAGTACGATGATATTGCACTCAAGGGGGTTAAGTGAGTATATTCAATGGGATAAAAGTTATTGTACTCAAGGGGTTAAGTCATCGTACTCAAAGGCTAAGTCATCGTACTCTAGGGGTTAAGTCGTACTCTAGGGGTTAAGTCATCGTACTCTAGGAGTTAAGTCATCGTACTCAAGGGCTAAGTCATCGTACTCCAGGGGTTAAGTCATCGTACTCAAGGGGTTAAGTCATCGTACTCCAGGGGTTAAGTCATCGTATTCAAGGTTTCTTTCACCGCAAGAAGTCACTGCTGGCTGACTTTTATTGACTCACTGTTGACTCACTGGTTCACGTACAGTTGATTCACTGGTTGATTCACAGTTGACTCACTCACTATTGTCTGACATTGGTTGATTCGCTGTTGACTCACTGGTTGACGTACTTTTGACTCACCCTATTGTCTGACTCACTTGTTGATTCACTCACTGGTTGACACACTTTTGACTCACCATTGACTCAGAGCATCAGGCGACACCAGCTGGCCAGAGAAGCGGTGAGGCAGCACAGTTTACAGGTATACCGCCTCGACCCAACTTCCCTAACCTAACCTAACCTAACCAAACCAAAAAAATATCTTCGTGAAAATAGATTTGGATCACATGACAAATAGACACCCCAGCTTATTTCACATTAGGTAGTTAGGTTAGGGTGATTAATCTTCAGATAAAATAAGCTGGGGTGTCTAAGCTTCAGGTGGTTGATGATTGTAGATCGAAAATATAAACTGTAATATATAATACGAGGAGATATAAAGGCAGAGTTGTGTGGTGGGGGGAGGCTAGTGTGTGTGTGTGTGTGTGTGTGTGTGTGTGTGTGTGTGTGTGTGTGTGTGTGTAGAACGAAGGGAGAGAAAGGCTGACATGATGTTGGGGGAAAGCGTAAATTACCTGCACAAGTTATGGCAGCACAGAGCGGGAGGGCGAGGGGAGGGGTGGATAGTTGGACGGGGCTGAGGGAGGGAGGGAGCAGGGAGGTACACGCCTTGACCTGGCCCTCCTGGCTCTCACCTGGTGTGTGTGTGTGTGTGGGGCCTCAGCTTACACACCGGGTGACTGGTCGGGGCTGACTGAACTGGATTTCTGCTCGCCATGAGTTTTAGGGAGTGGGGGAATGGAAGGTGTGAGTGGGGGAATATATTTCACATATATATTTTCAGTGTCTCAGATCGATAAAATTTCTGGCTACGTCTCAAGCGATTTTTTTAAGTGACAAAAATATATATACCTATATATAATGTCTATTTTTAGCGATTCATCTTTCCTCTCCCCCTTCCCCCCTCTTCCCTCTCCTCTCTCCCTCTCCCCCTTCCCCTCTCCCCCTTCCCCTCTCCCCCCCTTCCCCTCTCCCCCTCTCCCCCCTCTCAAAAAATAGTTATGTAAATCAAGAAACAAATATTACTGATTTGTATTGATGTTCCCGGGTTAATAGATGCAGTACAGGGAGGTATTTGATGAGGCTGGGGGGTTCACCTGTTTCACCTGTAGGCTAAGTCATATGCCAGGTAATTATGGGGTGATAAAGGTGTGTGTGTGTGTAGGTGTTGTGAGGAGTGGGTGTAGGTGGAGTGTGTGGCGGGGGTGGAGGCAGCAGGCGGGGGTGGATGGAAGCAGTAATGGTAGCGTGGCGAGGTCGCCCGGGTCCACGGAGACACTGAGCGGTGCTGCCGGGGGGTGGCGAGTCCGTTGTGCTACTGCTGCTGCTATTCCTCCTACTACACCTGCTGCTCCTACTCCTCCAGGTTCTGCTGTTATGACTGTAAATCATCCTGTTCCATTTGTTCGTTATCTCAGAGAAGTTGTGTTGTGGTTGGCTTGGGTGGTGGGAGGGGGGCGGCGGCGGCGGTGCACACACAGGTGTCTGCAGGCCAACACCCACGTAGCTGTGGAGTACACATGTGCCACTTGTATACCTGTGGCCTTGTAGCTCAGCTGTGCCAAGTGCACCTGTCCCTGTTAATAGCCTTCTACCTACCTGGTCTCCAGCTGGCCCCGCCCCAAGCAGTCCACCTGGCCACTTGGCACTTCGTCGCCTCCGCCCAGATTGGCATGATGTGGATTGATGTGGTGGCGGCCAGGAGTGTGAGCGGCAGGTGTTGGCAGCAGCAGCAGTGGTGGTCGCTACCTTTGCTGCTGGTAGTAGTGGTGGTCGCTGTTGTTG